>NC_092287.1:8645296-8945296 GCF_036320965.1 Panulirus ornatus
GAACAGAGGACTGAGCCTTTGAGGGAACATCCTCACTTGGCCCCCTTCTCTGTTCCTTCTTTTGGAAAATGAAAAACGAGAGGGGAGGATTTCCAGCACACCGCTCCCTTCCCTTTTAGTCGCCTTCTACGACACGCAGGGAATACGTTGGAAGAATTCTTTCTCCCCTATCCCCAGGGATATATATATATATATATATATATATATATATATATATATATATATAATCACAGTTCACCAACACAACTAGAACTATAATACAGTACAGACCTTACCCCCATATATCTCTTCATATACATTTTGTCTCTCTCTTTTATCTTCTCCCTCTCTACCATGTTGGCATATCCCCGACCACGTCACCACCTGGCTATAAGGCTCAACAGGGAGGCCACATGTAAATGATAGATACTTCTTGATCCCACTCGTCCCCTGCCTTGTGCTGTGGGGGCCGCAGGCAGGTCATGTTTGCAGCGCCCGTCATCGACTTGTCCACCCTAGCTACACTGTTAGCACAGGAGGGGGGCGTGTGGGTCGAGTTAACGCAGGAGAGGCGTGGGTCTAGCTAACACAGGAAGGGGTGTGGGGTCTCGTTAACACAGGAAGGGGTGTGGGGGTCTCGTTAACACAGGAAAGGGATGTGTGGGGGTCTAGTTTACACAAGAGGGTTGTGGGTCTAGCTAACACAGGAAGGGGTGTGGGGGTCTCAATAACACAGGAAGGGGTGTGGGGTCTCGTTAACACAGGAAAGGGGTGTGTGGGGGTCTAGTTTACACAAGAGGGTTGTGGGTCTAGTTAACACAGGAAGGGGTGTGGGGTCTCGTTAACACAGGAAGGGTGTGTGGGGGGGACTAGTTTACACAAGAGGGTTGTGGGTCTAGTTAACACAGTAAGGGGGTGTGGGTGTAGTTAACACAGGAGAGGCATGGGTGTAGTTAACACAGGAGGGAACCTGGGTCTAGTTAATACAGGAGATGACTGTCTGGATGTAGTTAACACGGGAGGTGTCTGGCTCTAGTTAACACAGGAGGAAGCCTGGGCCTAGTTAACACAGGAGGAAGCCTGGGCCTAGTTAACACGGGAGGGAGCCTGGATCTAGTTAACACAGCAAGAAGCCTGGATCTAGTTAACACAGGAAGGAGTCTGAACCTAGTTAACACAGGAGGGAGCCTGGACCTAGTCAACAAAGGAGGGAGCCTGGACCTAGTTAATAGAGGAGGAAGCCTGGACCTAGTTAACACAGGAGTGGACCTGGACCTAGCTAACATGGAGGGAACCTGTACCTAGTTAACATAGGAGGGACTCTGGATCTAGTCAACACAGAAGGGAGGCTGTGCCTAGTCAACAAAGGAGGGAGCCTGGGCTTAGTTAACAAGGAGGGAGCCTAGACCTAGTTAACACAGGAGTGGACCTGGACCTAGTTAACACAGCGAGTGTACCTGGACCTAGTTAACACACGAGTGGACCTGGACCTAGTTAACACAGCGAGTGTACCTGGACCTAGTTAACACAGGAGGGAGCCTGAACCTAGTTAACACAGGAGGGAGCCTGGACCTAGTTAACACACGAGTGGACCTGGACCTAGTTAACACAGGAGGAGCCTGGACCTAGTTAACACAGGAGGGAGCCTGGACCTAGTTAACACAGAGGACCTGACCTAGTTAACACACGATGGACCTGGACCTAGTTAACACAGGAGAGAGCCTGGACCTAGTTAACACAGGAGGGAGCCTGGACCTAGTTAACACAGGAGGGAGCCTAAACCTAGTAAACACAGCGAGTGGACCTGGACCTAGTTAACACAGCGAGTGGACTCTAGACCTAGTTAACACAGGAGAGAGCCTGGACCTAGTTAACACAGCGAGTGGACTCTAGACCTAGTTAACACAGGAGGGAGCCTGGACCTAGTTAACACACGAGTGGACCTGGACCTAGTTAACACAGCGAGTGGACCTGGACCTAGTTAACACAGCGAGTGGACTCTAGACCTAGTTAACACAGGAGGGAGCCTGGACCTAGTAAACACAGCGAGTGAGTCTAGGTCTAACGAACACAGCGAGTGAGCCTGGGTCTAATGAACACTAGAGAGGGGGAGGAGAGAACCCAGTGACCATACATTTCCTGGCCCGTTTGGGGACGCCCTTCGCTTCGGTCAATGCGATGTCAGTCTTTAATACGAATAATTACCGTACTCGACCCTGATATTCATCTTTAATATCAGTAATGACCGTGTTCCACAACTCTCTACCATCCCGGGTACTAATTACGACCCGCATAATTAACTCCAGAACGCCATCACGAGACCGAAACATACAATAAACCAGTAATAAACCACAAGCATACAACGATAAACCAGTAATAAACCACAAACATACAACAATAATAAACCAGTAATAAACCACAAACGTCCCACACAACCACGATAACACATAAATTTTTGCTTGATGCGTTTGGGGCGAAACTGTAACCAATAGCGCGTGTGGGTACAGCTCTTACAGCATTTGGCATAACACTATCATAACCACCTTAACTCATGCAAAAAAAGATATTTATATATATTAATTTCGACTTTGTGGTGACGAATTGGCATGACTTTAGTACACTCAGTGTAATATCCTGCACATCTGTACAGCGATGTACATATGTGCAATGTGCCCGTGATGGTTACGACTTGATGGATCAGCGTCTATGGTACACAATGGTACAATCTGACGGTACGACCCTTAGGTACACTGGTCTGACCTTTGACCTGATCCTCAATGGGTCATGCTAAAAGGACGAGATGTCGTACGGTCGTGTTCAAAGAATCGTACCGTCGTGCTCAAAGATCGTACCGTCGTGCTCAAAGAATCGTACCGTCGTGCTCGAGAATCGTACCGTCGTGCTCAAAGAATCGTACCGTCGTGTTCAAGAATCGTACCGTCGTGCTCAAAGAATCGTACCGTCGTGCTCAAAGAATCGTACCGTCGTGCTCAAGAATCGTACCGTCGTGCTCAAAGAATCGTACCGTCGTGCTCAAAGAATCGTACCGTCGTGCTCAAAGAATCGTACCGTCGTGCTCAAGAATCGTACCGTCGTGCTCGAGAATCGTACCGTCGTGCTCAAAGAATCGTACCGTCGTGTTCAAGAATCGTACCGTCGTGCTCAAAGAATCGTACCGTCGTGCTCAAAGAATCGTACCGTCGTGCTCAAGAATCGTACCGTCGTGCTCAAAGAATCGTACCGTCGTGTTCAAGAATCGTACCGTCGTGCTCAAGAATCGTACCGTCGTGCTCGAGAATCGTACCGTCGTGCTCAAAGAATCGTACCGTCGTGTTCAAGAATCGTACCGTCGTGCTCAAAGAATCGTACCGTCGTGCTCAAGAATCGTACCGTCGTGCTCAAGAATCGTACCGTCGTGCTCAAGAATCGTACCGTCGTGCTCAAGAATCGTACCGTCGTGCTCAAAGAATCGTACCGTCGTGCTCAAAGAATCGTACCGTCGTGCTCAAAGAATCGTACCGTCGTGCTCAAAGAATCGTACCGTCGTGCTCAAGAATCGTACCGTCGTGCTCAAAGAATCGTACCGTCGTGCTCAAGAATCGTACCGTCTTACTCAAGAATTGTACCGTCGTGCTCAAAGAATCGTACCGTCGTGCTCAAAGAATCGTACCGTCGTGCTCAAGAATCGTACCGTCGTGCTTGAAGAATCAAGCATCAATACGCCAGTCTCTGCTTGTGTCATCCCACAGACACACACACACACACATACACCATTCTCTCTCTCTCTCTCTCTCTCTCTCTCTCTCTCTCTCTCTCTCTCTCAAATATAATGTCCTCCTCCAGAGTCTTTGGAGTGACAACACGTAAGAGAAATAATTGACTTTCGTCCATCACGGAGGAGCAAATAACACAATGGCATGCCACTTCCTCAAGCACGCACCCGAGGGGCCACCACCGGGGACGATATATAAATCCCCCAGAGAAAATAAACATCAGCGAGGGTGTAATTACACGGTGAGTGAAGTCTTTACCTCCCTTGGTGCTCTGCGAGCCGGGATACCTGTGGCGGTAATCTCTTACGAGAGAGAGAGGGAGAGAGAGGCGGGACTTGAAGCTAAGATCGAGATGTGGAGCAATGATTTGAATGTATCTTGAAGCGGGTGAATGTTGTTGGTGTTTCTTTCTTTTTCTTTTACTTTTTCTGCACGGCGGCGATGATGGTAGGAACCCTCGCCAAACCTCAAGCATTTCGAGACCCATTTATCCCCAGAGTAAATCCTAGATCTAAAGGAACAGTTGTTATTAGGATAATGTACGTATTAGAAGATGAAAGAAAACGTCTGAAAGTATCATGTAAATAATTGGCCGACGGTACGAACGCTTAGATTCATAATGTAAGATGCCCGCTTGTTTACGTTAAAGGTTCTAATTCAAAGTACATGTTCTGTATCGAAGTCTATAATAACTAAGAGCTTTTGAAGACGCCTAGGCTATTGAGGAACGTGTCTTTTGAGCCACTAGGCAATTGAACGACTACGCTGTTATGCCACAGGGCAATTGAGCCACTAGGCAAATTGAGCAACTAGGCGATTGAGCCACTGGGTTATTGAACCACTAGGCTATTGAACCACTAGGCCATTGCGTCACTAGGCTATTGAACCACTAGGTTATTGAGCAACTAGGCTATTGAACCACTAGGTTGTTGAACCACAAGGCTATTGAGTAACTAGGCGATTGAGTAACTGGGCTATTGAAGCACTAAGCTACTGAGCCACTAGGCTATTGAAGCACTAAGCTATTGAGCAACTAAGCTATTGAACCACTAGGTTATTGGGTAACTAAGCTATTAAACCACTAGGCGATTGAGCAACTGAGCTATTGAAAGACGAGGCAATTGAACCACTAGGTTATTGAGTAACTAGGTTATTGAACCACTAAGCTATTGAGCCACTAGGCTATTGAGCAACTACGCTATTGAACCACTAGGCTATTGAGCAACTAAGCTATTGAGCCACTAGGCTATTGAGCAACTACGCTATTGAACCACTAGGCTATTGAGCAACTAAGCTATTGAACCACTAGGTTATTGAGTAACTAGGCTTTTGAGCCACTGGGCCATTGAACCACTAGGTTACTAAGCAACCAGGCGATTGAGCAATTAGGCTATTGAACCACCAGGTTATTGAGCAAATAGGCCATTGAGAAGTACTTACACGATCCCTGGTTTCAAAGACGGCCTGGCGCGTTTGACCTGACCCATACAGTGGTTAGGTCAATGGCCCTCAGACCGGAATCATACCCAAGGGCTGTCCTGATCTGCTTTTAAGGGTCGTACTGTCATATTGAACAGTCGCCCCGTCGCACTCAAAGATCGTACCGTCGTGCTCAAGGATCGTACCTCCGTGCTCAAGGATCGTACAATCGTGCTCAAGGATCGTCCCGTCGTGCTCAAGGATCGTCCCGTCGTGCTCAAGGATCGTACAATCGTGCTCAAGGATCGTACAATCGTGCTCAAGGATCGTACTGTCGTGCTCAAGGATCGTACCTTCGTGCTCAAGGATCGTACCATCATGCTCAAGGATCGTACCTTCGTGCTCAAGGATCGTACCATCATGCTCAAGGATCGTACCGTCGTGCTCAAGCACTCAAGGATCGTACCGTCGTGCTCAAGGATCGTACCGTCGTGCTCAAGGATCGTACAATCGTGCTCAAGGATCGTCCGTCGTGCTCAAGGATCGTACGTCGTGCTCAAGGATCGTACCTTCGTGCTCAAGGATCGTACCAGTCGTGCTCAAGGATCGTACTTCGTGCTCAAGGATCGTACCTCGTGCTCAAGGATCGTACTTCTGCTCAAGGATCGTACCTTCGTGCTCAAGGACGTAGTCGTACCAGATCACGTGCTCAAGGATCGTACAATCGTGCTCAAGGATCGTACCCATCGTGCTCAAGGATCGTACCCGTCGTGCTCAAGGATCGTACCGTCCCTGCTCAAGGATCGTACCGTCGTGCTCAAGGATCGTACCTCGTGCTCAAGGATCGTACGTCGTGCTCAAGGATCGTACCATCGTGCTCAAGGATCGTACATCGTGCTCAAGGATCGTACAGATCGTGCTCAAGGATCGTACTCGTGCTCAAGGATCGTACCGTCGTGCTCAAGGATCGTACCGTCGTGCTCAAGGATCGTACCGTCGTGCTCAAGGATCGTACCTTCGTGCTCAAGGATCGTACCATCATGCTCAAGGATCGTACCGTCGTGCTCAAGGATCGTACCTTCGTGCTCAAGGATCGTACCGTCGTGCTCAAGGATCGTACCTTCGTGCTCAAGGATCGTACTGTCGTGCTCAAGGATCGTACCGTCGTGCTCAAGGATCGTACCGTCGTGCTCAAGGATCGTACCGTCGTGCTCAAGGGGGCTGCACACAAGAACAAAGAAGAAGCAACATAAATATTATGTTGAGTAAAAGTCTTCCCAGCTGCGTAAGTGCCTCCCCCCCTCCCCCAATTCCCGGCTGAACGAGTGGCTCCATCATTGAACAAAGGGCTCTCTCCCCCTCCCCTAAACGAGTGGTTATGCCCCCCTCCCCCCCCCAAGCCTGAACAATTGGGTACTTCGTTGAACGAGTGGATTACTCGCTGAACGAGTGGCTCCCTCATTAAAACCACTCGCTCCCTCGTTGAACGACCGTAATTAACGGAAGGGACCTTTTTTTTTAACCCAAAGTTATTCTTCACGTTGTGTACACAGGAGAAGCCAAAACCCCCGAGAAACTTAAAAACACTTAATATCTATGAAGAGCAAGGGGGGAAACAACGAACGAGGCATTAGAAGAAGAAGAAAAAGAAAAGGAAAAACTCAGAGAACAGCGGAGAAAACATGACAAGAGGCAAGTGCAAGACGCATAATACCAAGCCTTCAAAAACGCCCTGACAAATCCCTTACATTAGCAGCAAAACATCGGTGTTCGCTGGCCCAGCACAATGGACCACCGTTCATAGTGAACTACTCCCCTTACGACGCAAGAGAGATGGTGCAGTGAATTTCTCCAAACTTATATATATATAATATATATCTATATTTTTATCGATTATCGGGAAGGATATCTGCAGTGGCAACAGCAGCGGACGGCCTGAGACATTGGAAACATTCCTTATTCAGCTGCCGTGTCCAGAGACACTGGGGATGTTGTTTGCTTCAAAAGCGTCGTTCGATGCATCAGTGAGACGGGTTCGTTCGTCGATGGTACGGGGCTTGAGTGAGGCTAGTTCGTTCACCGGTGGTCCGATACACAGCGATCCCGGTTCGTTCGCTAGCGGTTCAGTACACAGAGAGGTTGGTTCGTTCACCAGTGGTTCTATACAAAGTAAGACCAGTTCGTTCACCAGTGGTTCTATACACAGTAAGACCAGTTCGTTCACCAGTGGTTCTATACAAAGTAAGACCAGTTCGTTCACCAGTGGTTCTATACAAAGTAAGACCAGTTCGTTCACCAGTGGTTCTATACAAAGTAAGACCAGTTCGTTCACCAGTGGTTCTATACAAAGTAAGACCAGTTCGTTCACCAGTGGTTCTATACAAAGTAAGACCAGTTCGTTCACCAGTGGTCCGGTGTAGAGAGAGACTGGTTCATTTAACAGTTGGTCGATACACAAGACTGATTCATTTACAAGAGATTCGATTTATGGAAAGACTAGTTCATTTACCAATGGTTCAATAAGGGCGAGACTAATTTACTCAGTAGCGAAGTCTGACACACGGTGAGACCCCGCTCTTTCGACGTAACTTCAATGAAAGATGAGACTGGTTCATTTACTCTTGGTTCGGTACACGGCAAGACCTGGATTTATTTAATAGTGCTCCAGTACACGGCGACCGCTGGTTCATTCACCCAGCCTGATTCAAAAACCCGAGAAGACTGTTTCTTTGAGACATTGAAAACATTCTTTACCCAGCTGTCGTTTTCTTGAGACACCGTGAATGTTGTTTCATTCACCGGCCTCGTTCAATACACAACGAGACTGGTTCATTCATTCTCGGGGTTGCGGGTTCTCATGGTTGCCTGTTCACTGAGCCACCAGTAATGCTTTGTATCTCAGGAGGGAGGAGAGTGCTCCGCGCCCCGGCTATACAGAAATTAATTTGACGCCGGGAAGCGCAACTTGGTTTCGCGATTATTATGAGAACATGTCGAAACAGCGTCGAACTGTGGTTCACTTTACCTGAATATACAACCCTACGAACCTACTGAAGCTTCGAAGACGTTTACCACACAATGGTTGTTGGTTCAGTAAAACTTGTATCATAGAAAACTGTTCTTGATTTATGAGAAATAAAGAGAACTCAAGTTCTATTTGGGCCGTGTTCTAAGAACTCATAACAACATCTGCTAAGTGTAGATATCACAAGAACAGTTGAGAACCATCGTTTGAAACATTAAGAGAACACAAAGAAGACACCGATCAGGTTTGAAGAACATTGCTATAACGACCAACATCTCGAGAACAAGGACATCCCCCAGTGTTCTGGATGAACGATCAGAACAAATTGTGAAGCTAGCGACCGACTTTCAGCAGGTACTGAAGCAGGTATGATTACCCCACTGCTGAAACCAGTGACCGGCCTTCAGCAGGTACTGAAGCAGGTATGATTACCCCACTGCTGAAACTGGTGACCGACCTTCAGCAGGTACTGAAGCAGGTATGATTACCCCACTGCTGAAACCAGTGACCGACCTTCACCAGGTACTGAAGCAGGTATGATTACCCCCCCCCCTGCTGAAACCAGTGACCGGCCTTCAGCAGGTACTGAAGCAGGTATGATTACCCCACTGCTGAAACCGGTGACCGACCTTCACCAGGTACTGAAGCAGGTATGATTACCGCCCCCCTCCCCTGCTGAAACCAGTGACCGACCTTCAGCAGGTGCTGAAGCAGGTATGATTACCTCCCCCCTCCCCTGCTGAAACCAGTGACCGACCTTCAGCAGGTACTGAAGCAGGTATGATTACCTCCCCCCTCCCCTGCTGAAACCAGTGACCGACCTTCAGCAGGTGCTGAAGCAGGTATGATTACCCCACTGCTGAAACCAGTGATCGACCTTCACCAGGTACTGAAGCAGGTATGATTACCTCCCCCCTCCCCTGCTGAAACCAGTGACCGACCTTCAGCAGGTTCTGAAGCAGGTATGATTACCTCCCCCCTCCCCTGCTGAAACCAGTGACCGACCTTCAGCAGGTGCTGAAGCAGGTATGATTACCCCACTGCTGAAACCAGTGACCGACCTTCAGCAGGTTCTGAAGCAGGTATGATTACCTCCCCCTCCCCTGCTGAAACCAGTGACCGACCTTCAGCAGGTGCTGAAGCAGGTATGATTACCCCACTGCTGAAACCGGTGACCGACCTTCAGCAGGTACTGAAGCAGGTATGATTACCCCACTGCTGAAACCAGTGACCGACCTTCAGCAGGTTCTGAAGCAGGTATGATTACCTCCCCCCTCCCCTGCTGAAACCAGTGACCGACCTTCAGCAGGTACTGAAGCAGGTATGATTGCCCCCCCCTGCTAAAACCAGTGACCGACCTTCAGCAGGCGCTGAAGCAGGTATGATTACCCCACTGCTGAAACCAGTGACCGACCTTCAGCAGGCATGATTACCCCTCCCCTGCTGAAACCAGTGACCGACCTTCAGCAGGTACTGAAGCAGGTACGACTCCCCTACCACTGAAATTAGCAACCGACCTTCAGGAGGTACTGAAGCAGGTATGACTCTCCTACTACTGAAGTTAGCAACCGACCTTCAGCAGGTACTGAAGCAGGTATGACTCCCCTACTACTGAAATTAGCAACCGACCTTCAGCAGGTACTGAAGCAGGTATGACTCCCCTACTACTGAAGTCAGTCCTGCAGCTGAAGTCCTCACAGAACCCCAGGTGACTTGCTTAACATCTACTCTGAAACTGACTGTTTCAAGCCCAGATTCAGCAACACACACACACACACACACACACATACACACACACACACACACACACACACACACACACACACACAACACACACACACACACACACACACACACACACACACACACACACACACACACACACACACACACACACACACACACCAAACACACACACACACACACTACACACACACACGAAATGAGGAGCGAGGGGGGGACCCACACGAGCGTGGAACTCCCTCCTCCGTACAGTACAATTAGATAATTACACTGGCCATAATTCCAGAGTCCCAGACGCGACCTATTACGTAATTATACACTTCTTCTTGTACGACTTGACCCTCCAGTTCCCCTGGGCACCTAGAGCAAGTAAACAACACCACCTCGCCATGCCAAGTACGACTTGCTTACTAGCCCTGACTCTTCTCTCTTTCTCCAATACCCCAACGAGATGTACACCAACTCCTCGTGCCACAAACCGTATCAAAACCATTCCTTTCTTTCATCCTTCTTATCCATCAATCCATCTTCTCCTTCTTTCCCACCCCCTTCCCTCCCCTCTTCCTTCCTTCCTTCCTTCCTTCTCCATAAACTCCTTTTCTTACTCACTTACTTCTTCTTCTTCTTTCACATTCTGGGATAGAGAAAAAACCTCCCCACCCTCCCCTCCTCTTCCTTCCTTCCCTACTCCCTTCTCCATAAACTCCTTTTCTTACTCACTTACTCACTTCTTCTTTCACATTCTGGGATAGAGAAAAAAAAGAAAAAAAATATTGACGATCCGCAAACATTTTCCCAACTCCTTCTGCAGCCACATGTCGATACACATCTCCCTCCCTCCCTCCCTCCCTCCCTCCTTCCCTCCCTCCCTAGCCGACACCACCACCACCTGCCTCCTTCCTCCCTCCCTCACCCAGCGGCAGCAGCAGCAGCAGAACCTGTCCAAATATCAAGTTCAACTCGGGAGCGTTGACAGTATCGATTCCCACGAGAGACTCACACATGACACTAGCCAAGGTACATATATATATATATATATATATACGTACATACATACATATTCAGGGGTATATATGCTCTCTCTCTCTCTCTCTCTCTCTCTCTCTCTCTCTCTCTCTCTCTCTCTCTCTCTCTCTCTCTCTCTCTCCTTTGTGTGATGTTATCAGCGAGTGATTACAGACTCTCTCTCTCTCTCTCTCTCTCTCTCTCTCTCTCTCTCTCTCTCTCTCTCTCTCTCTCTCTCTCCCCTTTTGTGTGATGTTATCAGCGAGTGATGGCATACTCTCTCTCTCTCTCTCTCTCTCTCTCTCTCTCTCTCTCTCTCTCTCTCTCTCTCTCTCCCCTTTTGTGTGGTGTTATCAGCGAGTGATGGCAGACTCTCTCTCTCTCTCTCTCTCTCTCTCTCTCTCTCTCTCTCTCTCTCTCTCTCTCTCTCTCTCTCCTTTTGTGTGGTGTTATCAGCGAGTGATGGCAGACTCTCTCTCTCTCTCTCTCTCTCTCTCTCTCTCTCTCTCTCTCTCTCTCTCTCTCTCTCTCTCCCCTTTTGTGTGATGTTATCAGCGAGTGATAGCAGACTCTCTCTCTCTCTCTCTCTCTCTCTCTCTCTCTCTCTCTCTCTCTCTCTCTCTCTCTCCCCTTTTGTGTGATGTTATCAGCGAGTGATAGCACTCTCTCTCTCTCTCTCTCTCTCTCTCTCTCTCTCTCTCTCTCTCTCTCTCTCTCTCTCTCCTTTGTGTGATGTTATCAGCGAGTGATTGCAGACTCTCTCTCTCTCTCTCTCTCTCTCTCTCTCTCTCTCTCTCCCTTCGATCTCTAACGCATTTACTCCTTCTTTTTCTCTCTTTTTCAAGACAGGGAGAAATGGACGGTCGACTTTTTTGAGCCGAGAGACAGGTGTGCACGGTGGTTAGATTTTTACGACGATAGATAGATATGGACAGTAGATATTTTTTTATGACAATAGATCGATGTGTACGGTGGTAGATTTTTACGACGAGAGATAGATATAGAAGGGAGATTTTTACGACGATAGATAGATGTGTACGTTGGTTAGATTTTTACGACGATAGATAGATATGGACAGTAGATATTTTTTTATGACAATAGATAGACGTGTACGGTGGTAGATTTTTACGACGATAGATAGATATGGACAGTAGATATTTTTTTATGACAATAGATAGACGTGTACGGTGGTAGATTTTTACGACGAGAGATAGATATGGACAGTAGATATTTTTATATGACAATAGATAGACGTGTACGGTGGTTCGATTTTTACGACGAGAGAGATAGATATGGAAGGGAGAATTTTGCGACGATAAATAGATATATGGTTGGTAGGTATTTACGACGATAGATAGATGTGTGGACGGTGGTAGATTTTCACGACGACAGACAAATACAGACGACAGATATTGACGCCGAATGACAGCAGGTCCTGGGCAACAGCAAGTATTTGAAGAGGTTTAAAACACCTCCCCCCCCACTTCCCATTTTCTTTCATAAGATCCCAAATCGTCTTGGGCCGGCGTGGCAACAAGGACTTCGCCTTGAGGAGAACTACTCGTTATCCTGCACAAACAGGCGATGCAGTGGCTCTAACTACTAAACCCCCAACTCCCCTCCCTCCCTTCCCATCTCCCCTCCCTCCTTCACCCCCCCCTCCCTCCTCCCCTCCCTCCTTCATCCCCCTCCCTCCTTCCCATCTCCCCTCCCTCCTTCACCCCCCCTCCCTCCTTCCCATTTCCCCTCCCTCCTTCACCCCCCCTCCCTCCTTTCCCATCTCCCCTCCCTCCTTCAAACCCCCTCCCTCCTTCAAACCCCCTCCCCTCCCCCCCCTTTTCAGATGAGACCCAGTTCTCCTGGAACTGAGATGACGCAGAAAACCCCCCTAGTCCCCCCCCCCTTCCCCACCCCACCCCACCTCTCTCTCTCTCTCTCTCTCTCTCTCTCTCTCTCTCTCTCTCTCTCTCTCTCTCTCTCTACACACACACACACACACACACACACACAGACGGTATGAAAATTCATGGACGAAGTCTCTGTCATTAAAGGAGGCGTTCTACACACACTCTCTCTCTCTCTCTCTCTCTCTCTCTCTCTCTCTCTCTCTCTCTCTCTCTCTCTCTCTCTCTCTCTCTCTCGAGGAAAAACATGACCACTCATAAAGGCTTGACACACTCTGTGTGTGTGTGTGTGTGTGTGTGTGTGTGTGTGTGTGTGACTGTGTGTTGTGTGTGTGTGTGTGTGTGTGTGTGTGTGTGTGTGTGTGTGTGTGTGTGTGTGTGTGTGTGTGTGTGTGGGCGCGACAGTGCCTGTAGCTTCTCTCGTCCAGGACTTCCATGCGTGCGGGAGTCCACAAACAGGATTGTCGCCGGGTATTACACACTCACTCCCGCCCTGGAAAGCAGAGAAAGATAACGGAGGTGACACACACACACACACACACACACACACACACACACACACACACACACACACACACAGACACACACACACACACACCAGCCTGGAGCAACCTTCGTCTTGGCAGAGGCCAGAAGGGAGGAACGCGTCAGCAATACAATTCATGATCGTCTTATAATTACTTAGGAGGGATGGATGAAGGGGACGTCTCGCCTCTTGGCTGAGAGATTACATTATTTTTTGCCTCACCGTTGAACACGATGGTTAAACGGTGTTGGATATGATTACCCTCTCCCATCACTCATCACTTAAGGGTCAGGTGAAGGAGACTATTATGATTAAAGGGGTACGTACCATTATATTTAAAAAAGGGTACGTACCATTATACTTAAAAAAAGGGTACGTACCATTATACTTAAAAAAGGGGTACGTACCGTTATACTTAAAAAAGGGGTACGTACCATTATACTTAAAAAAAGGGGTACGTACCATTATACTTAAAAAAAAGGGGGGTTCCTTTTAACCAGAGGTCATTGTGGGACACCAGATCTTCCTTTCCCTATGACAGATCTGCTTTCATGAACTACGGCTGATCCCCAGTGCTAAATAGCTATCGTAGACTGGGCCACAGGATTGACAGCTGTGATGGACCGGTCCATAGTATTGACAGTTATGATGGACTGGTCCACACTATTGACAGCTGTGATGGACTGGTCCACACTATTGACAGCTGTGATGGACTGGTCCACAGTATTGACAGCTATGATGGACTGGTCCACAGTATTGACAGCTATGATGGACCGGTCCATAGTATTGACAGCTGTGATGGACTGGTCCACACTATTGACAGCTGTGATGGACTGGTCCACAGTATTGACAGCTATGATGGACTGGTCCACAATATTGAAGCTATGATGGACTGCTCCACAATATTGACAGCTATGGTGGACTGGTCCACAGCATTGACAGCTATGATGGACTGCTCCACAATATTGACAGCTATGATGGACTGGTCCACAATATTGACAGTTATGATGGACTGGTCCACAGTATTGACAGCTATGATGGACTGGTCCACAATATTGACAGCTATGATGGACTGGTCCACAGTATTGACAGCTATGATGGACTGGTCCACAGCATTGACAGCTGTGATGGACTGGTCCACAGTATTGACAGCTATGATGGACTGGTCCACAGCATTGACAGCTATGATGGACTGGTCCACAGCATTGACAGCTATGATGGACTGGTCCACAATATTGACAGCTATGATGGACTGGTCCACAATATTGACAGCTATGATGGACTGGTCCACAGCATTGACAGCTATGATGGACTGGTCCACATTATTGACAGCTATGATGGACTGGTCCACATTATTGACAGCTATGATGGACTGGTCCACAATATTGACAGCTATGATGGACTGGTCCACAATATTGACAGCTGGGATGGACTGGTCCATAGTATTGACAGCTATGATGGACTGGTCCACACTATTGACAGCTATGATGGACTGGTCCACACTATTGACAGCTATGATGGACTGGTCCACAATATTGACAGCTATGATGGACTGGTCCACAGTATTGACAGCTATGATGGACTGGTCCACAATATTGACAGCTATGATGGACTGGTCCACAATATTGACAGTTATGATGGACTGGTCCACAATATTGACAGCTGTGATGGACTGGTCCACACTATTGACAGCTGTGATGGACTGGTCCACAGTATTGACAGCTATGATGGACTGGTCCACAATATTGAAGCTATGATGGACTGCTCCACAATATTGACAGCTATGATGGACTGCTCCACAATATTGACAGCTATGATGGACTGGTCCACAGTATTGACAGCTATGATGGACTGGTCCACAATATTGACAGTTATTATGGACTGGTCCACAGTATTGACAACTATGATGCCCCGTGTGGACTCGCTCCACACATGTGCCCCGTGTGGACTCGCTCCACACATGTGCCCGTGTGGACTCGCTCCACACACGTGCCCGTGTGGACTCGCTCCACACATGTGCCCGTGTGGACTCCCTCCACACACGTGCCCGTGTGGACTCGCTCCACACGTGCCCGTGTGGACTCGCTCCATTCACATATGCCCGTGTGAACTCGCTCCACACACGTGCCCGTGTGGACTCGCTCCATTCACATGTGCCCGTGTGGACTCGCTCCACACATGTGCCCGTGTGGACTCGCTCCACACATGTGCTCGTGTGGACTCGCTCCACACATGTGCCCGTGTGGACTCGCTCCACACATGTGCCCCGTGTGGACTCGCTCCACGCACGTGCCCGTGTGGACTCGCTCCACACATGTGCCCATGTGGACTCGCTCCACACATGTGCCCTGTGTGGACTCGCTCCACACACGTGCCCGTGTGGACTCGCTCCATTCACACATCTCTTACTGAAGACTTCATTGATTCCGATACGTACAAGTTCGTTGTCGCAATGACGGCTGCTGCATCGCGCCCTCGAACGTATTGGGAGCAGTGGCCCATACCAGCCGTGTTTACGACAATGGTTCACCCAAGAGATAGACACAGAACAGACTACGACACCAGAAGTCTTGTATGTTTACGGTTGTAGGAGAGCGTACTACGACACCAGATGTCTTGAATACGACACCAGAAGTCTTGTATGTTTACAGTTGTAGGAGAGCGTGCTACGACACCAGATGTCTTGAATACGACACCAGAAGTCTTGTATGTTTACAGTTGTAGGAGAGCGTGCTACGACACCAGATGTCTTGAATACGACACCAGAAGTCTTGTATGTTTACAGTTGTAGGAGAGCGTGCTACGACACGAGATGTCTTGAATACGACACCAGAAGTCTTGTATGTTTACAGTTGTAGGAGAGCGTACTACGACACCAGATGTCTTGAATACGACACCAGAAGTCTTGAATACGACACCAGAAGTCTTGTATGTTTACAGTTGTAGGAGAGCGTACTACGACACCAGATGTCTTGAATACGACACCAGAAGTCTTGAATACGACACCAGATGTCTTGAATACGACACCAGAAGTCTTGAATACGACACCAGATGTCTTGAATACGACACCAGAAGTCTTGAATACGACACCAGATGTCTTGAATACGACACCAGAAGTCTTGAATACGACACCAGATGTCTTGAATACGACACCAGAAGTCTTGTATGTTTACAGTTGTAGGAGAGCGTACTACGACACCAGATGTCTTGAATACGACACCAGAAGTCTTGTACGTTTACAGTTGTAGGAGAGCGGACTACGACACCAGATGTCTTGAATACGACACCAGAAGTCTTGTACGTTTACAGTTGTAGGAGAGCGTGCTACGACACGAGATGTCTTGAATACGACACCAGAAGTCTTGTATGTTTACAGTTGTAGGAGAGCGTAGTACGACACCAGATGTCTTGAATACGACACCAGAAGTCTTGAATACGACACCAGAAGTCTTGAATACGACACCAGAAGTCTTGAATACGACACCAGATGTCTTGAATACGACACCAGAAGTCTTGCATGTTTACAGTTGTAGGAGAGCGTGCTACGACACCAGATGTCTTGAATACGACACCAGATGTCTTGAATACGACACCAGAAGTCTTGAATACGACACCAGATGTCTTGAATACGACACCAGAAGTCTTGTATGTTTACAGTTGTAGGAGAGCGTGCTACGACACCAGATGTCTTGAATACGACACCAGAAGTCTTGTATGTTTACAGTTGTAGGAGAGCGTGCTACGACACCAGATGTCTTGAATACGACACCAGAAGTCTTGTATGTTTACAGATGTAGGAGAGCGTACTACGACACCAGATGTCTTGAATACGACACCAGAAGTCTTGTATGTTTACAGTTGTAGGAGAGCGTGCTACGACACCAGATGTCTTGAATACGACACCAGAAGTCTTGTATGTTTACAGATGTAGGAGAGCGTGCTACGACACCAGATGTCTTGAATACGACACCAGATGTCTTGAATACGACACCAGAAGTCTTGTATGTTTACAGTTGTAGGAGAGCGTACTACGACACCAGAAGTCTTGAATACGACACCAGAAGTCTTGTATGTTTACAGTTGTAGGAGAGCGTACTACGACACGAGATGTCTTGAATACGACACCAGAAGTCTTGTATGTTTACAGTTGTAGGAGAGCGTGCTACGACACCAGATGTCTTGAATACGACACCAGAAGTCTTGAATACGACACCAGAAGTCTTGTATGTTTACAGTTGTAGGAGAGCGTGGCGACGGAGTATCACAGGAGGAGGGGGTCATCAGCCTGCGATTTATGTTCGCTGGATTGGATTACCTGTCAATCTCCGGCGTCCTTGTGGCCACTTCCCTTCCTGGCGACCACTCGAGCGGGCGACAGCTTTTACGTGGGTTCAGGCTACACCGGCCACCCCACCATATCTGCCAAGCAGGGATGTTTGCCTCCGTTTTCTATCCCGTGTGGTCCGTTCTCCTTCCGTGTTTGTGTTCCTTCATTCCCGCCGTTGATTTTCCCCTCTTTTAACTTGTATTTCCTTCCTTCCTTCCTTCCCGACGTAGACTTCCCCCTCTTCTAACCTGTATTTCCTTCCTTCCTTCCTTCATTACCGACGTTGACTTCCCCCTCTTTTTACCTGTATTTCCTTCCTTCATTCCTTCTTTCCTTCCTTCATTCCCGACGTTGACTTCCCCCTCTTTTAACCTGTATTTCCTTCCTTCCTTCCTTCCTTCATTTCCGACGTTGACTTCCCCCTCTTTTTACCTGTATTTCCTTCCTTCATTCCTTCTTTCCTTCCTTCATTCCCGACGTTGACTTCCCCCTCTTTTAACCTGTATTTCCTTCCTTCCTTCCTTCATTCCCGACGTAGACTTCCCCATCTTTTAACCTGTATTTCCTTCCTTCCTTCCTTCCTTCCTTCCTTCCTTCCCGACGTTGACTTCCCCTCTTTTTAACCTGTATTTCCTTCCTTCCTTCCTTCCTTCCCGACGTTGACTTCCCCCTCTTTTAACCTGTATTTCCTTCCTTCCTTCATTCCTTCCTTCCTTCATTCCCGACGTTGACTTCCCCCTCTTTTAACCTGTATTTCCTTCCTTCATTCCTTCCTTCCTTCCTTCATTCATTCCCGACGTTGACTTCCCCCTCTTTTAACCTGTATTTCCTTCCTTCCTTCCTTCCTTCTTTCCTTCATTCATTCCCGACGTTGACTTCCCGCTCTTTTAACCTGTATTTCCTTCCTTCCTTCCTTCCTTCCCGACGTTGACTTCCCCCTCTTTTAACCTGTATTTCCTTCCTTCCTTCATTCCTTCCTTCCTTCATTCCCGACGTTGACTTCCCCCTCTTTTAACCTGTATTTCCTTCCTTCCTTCATTCATTTCCGACGTTGACTTCCCCCTCTTTTTAACCTGTATTTCCCTCTTCCTTCCTTCATTCCCGACGTAGACTTCCCCCTCTTTTAACCTGTATTTCCTTCCTTCCTTCCTTCCCGACGTTGACTTCCCCTCTTTTTAACCTGTATTTCCTTCCTTCCTTCCTTCCTTCCTTCATTTCCGACGTTGACTTCCCCCTCTTTTTAACCTGTATTTCCTTCCTTCATTCCTTCCTTCCTTCCTTCCTTCCTTCCTTCATTCCCGACGTTGACTTTCCCCTCTTTTAACCTGTATTTCCTTCCTTCATTCCTTCCTTCCTTCCTTCCTTCCTTCCTTCCTTCATTCCCGACGTTGACTTCCCCCTCTTTTAACCTGTATTTCCCTCCTTCCTTCCTTCATTCCCGACGTAGACTTCCCCCTCTTTTAACCTGTTTTCCTTCCTTCCTTCCTTCCTTCCTTCCTTCCTTCCTTCCTTCCTTCCTTCCTTCCTTCCTTCCCCGGAGGCCCTTCAGGGCCACCCGTTCAGTGGTTTAGGCCCGTCCCGCCTGGCTTCTGGCGGGGGAAGCAGACGGCGGTCCTCCTGGGGAAGGCAGGTGGAGGCGTGGGGGAAGGAGTGGGGGTAGCATGTAGGAGGCGTGGGAGCTGCAGACAGGAAGCGTGGCGGCTGTAGGTAGGAGGCGTCGGGGCTGCAGGTAGGTGGCGTGGAGGGGTGCAGGTAGGTGGCGTAGGGGCTGAAGATAGGTGGCGTGGAGTGGGGCTGCAGGTAGAAGGCGTGGGGGGTGGGGGTTGCAGTTAGGAGGCGTGGGGGGCGGGCTGCAGGTAGAAGGCGTGGGGGGGCTCAGGTAGGAGGCGTGGAGGGCTGCAGGTAGAAGACGTGGAGGGCTGCAGGTAGGAGGCATGGGGGGCTGCATTTAGGAGGCGTGGGGGGGGGGGCAGGTAGGAGGCGTGGGGGGCTGCAGGTAGGAGGCGTGGGGGGGCTGCAGGTAGGAGGCGTGGGGGGCGGGCTGGAGGCAGGAGGGCGAGGCAGATTACAACGTGCAACATGGCAGGAAATGAATTGCGTCAAATAACACCCGCGCGCCAAATGGTAATTAAGGAATCAATGGGTCGGCAGCCAGGTGCTTCACCAGCCTTGTGTTGCGTCAGGTGATTCACCAGCCTTTTGTTGCGTCATATGATTCACCAGCCTTGTGTTGCGTCAGGTGATTCACAAACCATGTGTTGCATCAGGTGATTCACCAGCCTTGTGTTGCGTCAGATGATTCGCCAGCCTTGTGTTGCGTCAGGTGATTCACCAGCCTTTTGTTGCGTCATGTGATTCACTAGCCTTGTGTTGCATCAGGTGATTCACCAGCCTTGTGTTGCGTCAGGTGATTCACAAACCATGTGTTGCATCAGGTGATTCACCAGCCTTGTGTTGCGTCAGATGATTCACCAGCCTTGTGTTGCGTCAGGTGATTCACAAACCATGTGTTGCATCAGGTGATTCACCAGCCTTGTGTTGCGTTAGGTGATTCACAAACCCTGTGTTGCATCAGGTGATTCACCAGCCTTGTGTTGCGTCAGGTGATTCACAAACCATGTGTTGCATCAGGTGATTCACCAGCCTTGTGTTGCGTCAGATGATTCGCCAGCCTTGCGTTGCGTCATGTTATTCACTAGCCTTGTGTTGAGTCAGGTGATTCACCAGCCTTGTGTTGCGTTAGGGGCTTCGCCTGCCTTGTGTTGCGTCAGGTGATTCACTAGCCTTGTGTTACGTTAGGAGCTTCGCCAACCTTGTGTTGCGTCAGGTGCTTCACAAGCCTTGTGTTGCGTCGGGTCTCTTATCAGCTTTGTGTTGCGTCAAATACTTTTCAAGCCTTGTGTTGCATCAGATGTCGTGTGAGTGAGGCCATCCCCCACTTTGATAAATACTACATCAACACTGCTCAAACGTGCAACACCCCGACATATGATAACTTAAGAAACACAGCTCAAGCCTGCAACACATCACTACCCAGACCTTCAACACTTAAGAAAACTAGAAAAAAAACAACCAACACTTCTCAAGTTTTCAACACCTAAGGATATAAAAATCACGAACACTCACATGCAACACTTGGCGTCCACCATGCAACTCACGCAACCCAATTGTAGGTTAGTGTTGCTGGGCTCACAAAGCCTGGCTCAGCCAGCTGTTTCATATCTTAAGAACACAAGAGGAACATTAAACATGTAGTGGTGTTGTGGCGTCTGCGTTCTACGCAACACCAGACGGTAAACAATATTCTTTTTTTTCACCGTATTTATCAGCCCAGATGGTTACCTGGTACACTAGGTGTACACCAGCCCAGATGGTAAACCAGTACACTAGGTGTACACCAGCCCAGATGGTAACCCGGTACACTAGGTGTACACCAGCCCAGATGGTAAACCAGTACACTAGGTGTACACCAGCCCAGATGGTAACCCGGTACACTAGGTGTACACCAGCCCAGATGGTTACCCGGTACACTAGGTGTACACCAGCCCAGATGGTAAACCAGTACACTAGGTGTACACCAGCCCAGATGGTTACCCGGTACAGTAGGTGTACACCAGCCCAGATGGTTACCCGGTACACTAGGTGTACACCAGCCCAGATGGTTACCCGGTACACTAGGTGTACACCAACCCAGATGGTTACCCGGTACACTAGGTGTACACCAGCCCAGATGTTAACCCAGTGCACTTGTGGCACATCATGGTAAACCCAGTAAACCAAGTGTACACCATCCCAGATGGTAAACCCAGTAAACCAAGTGTACACCACCCCAGATAGTAAACCTAGTAAACCAAATGTACACCACCCTAGACGGTAAACCCAGTCAACCACGTGTACACCACCCTAGATGGTAAACCCAGTACTAGGTGTACACCAGCCCAGATGTTAACCCAGTGCACTTGTGGCACATCATGGTAAACCTAGTAAACCAAGTGTACACCATCCCAGATGGTAAACCCAGTAAACCAAGTGTACACCACCCCAGATAGTAAACCTAGTAAACCAAATGTACACCACCCTAGACGGTAAACCCAGTCAACCACGTGTACACCACCCTAGATGGTAAACCCAGTAAACCACGTGTACACCACCACAGTAAACCAGGTGTACACAGAGCACTGGGTGATAACTAAGTTTACTGTTCGCTTCGTCTGTGATAACGTGGTGACGATACCATACCTCCCCAACCCATTTATATCCTAACTCTCTCCCTCTAATATTTTCCCCTTTCTCCCCTATTACCAATTCTCCCCTCTCCCCTTCTTCCCTCCTCCCCTCCTTTATTATACCTTGACTTTAACTTTATAATTGCATTCTACACCCAGTATCTCACTTGCCAGACCTCCCCCCCTAAACCCTCTCCCCCCCTAAACACCCCCCCTTCCCCCCCTAAACACCCCCCTTTCCCCTCTAAACACCCCTCCCCTTGAAATTGCCCACATCTCCCCCCCTCCTCATTCGCCCCACATTTCACTCCCCCCCCCCAACCTCACCCTCTCACATGACGTCTGATATACAATAACCATTGTACCCTCTCCCCTCACCCCTCCCCTCACCTCCCCTCACCTCTGCATGGGGGGAGGGAGGGGGAAAGGGGGGGGGGGCATTCTGTCGACAGCTATACCAACAGCGAGTGAGCACCGCGTTCGAATCCCGGTCGAATCCCGGCTCTTTTTTTTGGGGGGGGACAGTACCGGCACTTCCTCATCCACACTTGTACTTGCCTTATGTCTTGTGTGGGGATAGGACAGTGTTGCCATGTCTATCTCCCCCCCTTACTAGCCTTGACGGTACCGTCCGCATAGACGGGTAAGGTCCGGCCTTGTGTTGGTAATACCGCTGTGACCAGACGACCGTCCATAAGGAAGTGGACAAGTAAACTGACCCGTAATAACTGTCTATTAAATGGGATAGACAGGTAAATAGATAGATAGACAGAGAGAAAGAGACATACGAGAGAGAAAGAGAAGGAGGACAAGTAGGTAGGTAGAGAGAGAGAGAAAGAGAGAGAGAGAGAGATAGGGGAGAGAGGAAGGACTGGGAGAGAGAGAGAGAGAGAGAGAGAGAGAGAGAGTCGCTCTTATCTTTTTGTATTGTTTCCTGAAAAATAGGGGGGAAAATAATGCAAATCCACCTACCATTAGTAGGTGGGGTGGTAATGCTCCCTAATTTATGTCATTATCATCACTATTACAGTAAGCCAAATCAGTTAATATCAAATTACCAACAGCAAATAGGGTGAAGCACCCAATTTATCAACTATTTATTTGCCATTACAGGTTAGTAGGGAGAAAAACAAATAGTGAAATCAGATAAATGGGTCAGCAAATAGGGTGAAGCCTCTAATTTCAAGCAATTGCTCTCTCTCTCTCTCTCTCTCTCTCTCTCTCTCTCTCTCTCTCTCTCTCTCTCTCGTTCGTCTCTTCTCCCTTTAATTAACTGTGAGAATTCAAAATACTTCGCTCACCGGCTCCTAAACCATATTTTTTTTTCTTTTTCATTTTATTTCGGCTATTCTTTTTATCTTTCATTCACTTTATTTTCTATTTCATTCGAAACACCTTAGCCTTCTTAAACCTTTTCATCACAAACACCTTAATTATTCATAGCAAGATACTGCTGTTTTCTTTGGTTTAAACCCCGGACTCCATTTTCTTTGGTTTAAACCCCGGACTCCATTTTCTTTGGTTTAAACCCCGGACTCCATTTTCGTTTTCGACATTCTCTCTCTCTCTCTCTCTCTCTCTCTCTCTCTCTCTCTCTCTCTCTCTCTCTCTCTCTCTCTCTCTCTCTCATTGTTACCTCATTTTCCTTTACCATCTCATTCTTCTTCAGTTAACTCATTTTCTCATTACCTCCTGCCTCATTATGTCTTAAATCCAGCAGTTCCTTTCCTTAACCTCATTCTCATTCTTCCACTTGCCTCATTTTTCTTTATCTTCTACCTTCCTTTTCACCTCACACCTCATTCTTCTCCTCATCTTTAAAAAATTTCTCTTCGCACTGTTTTTTGATTATTCCCTCACTCACTCACTCATAGTCTCACTTCCTCTCGCATCGTATTCCCCCTCATCTTCTAACTCATTTTCCTCAAACGTCACGATCTATGTTCCCTCATATACTAATGTGTCCCATTTTCTATCTTATCTTCCTCATACTTTATTTTGCCTTCCTGTAGCTCATACCTCATACCCATCATTTTTGCCTCATTTTTCCACACCCCGATCGCTACGGATATCCCTCATTCACCTGATTTCCTCCCTCATCTCTACCTCATCTTTCCACTCAATCTCCGACTCTAATCTCCCCTCATCTACCTCAATTTCTCCTCATCTCTTACTTAATCCCCCCTCATCTACCTCATTTCACCATGACCCCATCCTCATTCACCCCCACCCCACCCCTACCTCATTTTCCCCCCTGACCTTCGACCTCATTCACCCTCATCCCATCCTCTACCTCATTTTTCCCCCCTGACCTTCGACCTCATTCACCCCCACCCCACCCCTACCTCATTTTCCCCCCTGACCTTCGACCTCATTCACCCTCATCCCATCCTCTACCTCATTTTTCCCCCCTGACCTTCGACCTCATTCTCCCTCATCCCACCTTCTTAGAACCTCATTTTTCCCCCGGACTTTCGACCTCATTCACCCTCATCCCACCCTCTGCCTCATTTTTCCCCCTGACCTTCGACCTCAATCACCCCCACCCCACCCCTACTTCCTTTTTCCCTGACCTTCGACCTCATTCACCCTCATCCCATCCTATACCTCATTTCCCCCCCCGACCTTCGACCTCATTCTCCCTCATACCTCATGTTTCCCCCCCTGACCTTCGACCTCATTCACCCTCATCCCACCCTCTACCTCATGTTTCCCCCCTGACCTTCGACCTCATTCACCCTCATCCCACCCTCTACCTCATGTTTCCCCCCCCCCTGAACCCTCGACCTCATTCTCCCCCTACCCTCATTTTCCCCTGATTTCCCGCCTCACTTCCCCTCCCCTCCTACATTATTCCCTCCCTCCTCCTGCCTCATTCATGGAGGCAGCTGCATTCATCCTTTGTGATTTTCATGATCAGTCCTGCACTGGATAGTGGGGGATAGAGAGAGGAATGGCTAGACGTCGATGTCGCCCCCTAACCAGTCGATCTGGATGGTAGGGATAGAGAGATGGCACAGGGATAGATAGTTTGGGTTACGCCAATATTACCCCTAACCAGTCGATCTGGATGGTAGGGATAGAGAGATGGCACAGGGATAGATAGTTTGGGTTACGCCAATATTACCCCTAACCAGTCGATCTGGATGGTAGGGCTAGAGAGATGGCACAGGGATAGATAGTTTGGGTTACGCCAATATTACCCCTAACCAGTCGATCTGGATGGTAGGGATAGAGAGATGGCACAGGGATAGATAGTTTGGGTTACGCCAATATTACCCCTAACCAGTCGATCTGGATGGTAGGGATAGAGAGATGGCACAGGGATAGATAGTTTGGGTTACGCCAATATTACCCCTAACCAGTCGATCTGGATGGTAGGGATAGAGAGATGGCACAGGGATAGATAGTTTGGGTTACGCCAATATTACCCCTAACCAGTCGATCTGGATGGTAGGGCTAGAGAGATGGCACAGGGATAGATGGCTGGTTTACCCCTCTCAGGCAGTGTGTGGATAGAAGGGAAGGAGATAACACACGTGAGCAGAATAGGGGGATAAAGAGACAGAGAGGCTGCATAGGAACAAGCATTAAGGACGGCAGGGATAGGAACAAGTGGCCAGAGGGATAGTCAGTGATAGGGTTAACTGGGGATAGAGAGATAACATTGGCCATATAGGAACGCCAGCATTAAGGACGGCAGGGATAGGAACAAGTGGCCAGAGGGATAGGCAGCAGCTGGGAGGGTCTTGCAGTAACATGGGGTGTTGGTAAACCACCAGGTGTCCTCATTTTACTGATATATGGGTTTCTACGTGCGTGGGCTTTTTAACATTCGTGGGGAGGCTACGTTCGTGTGCCTCTTCTTACGTTCGTGGGTTGCAAAATCCAGGGGACTTCCATTTTGGGGTCGCAAAGTCCGAGGACATCAGTTCGTGGGCTGCTAAGACCATAGGGTACGTCCGTGGGCTGCAAAATCCGGGGACATCCGTTCGTGGACTTCTACGACCGTGGGATACGTTCGTGGGCTGCAAAATCCGGGGACATCCGTTCGTGGACTTCTACGACCGTGGGATACGTTCGTGGGCTGCAAAATCCGGGGGGGGGGGGGACCTCCGTTCGTGGAGTACTCTGACCCTGTATTTCTTACGTTCGTGAGTTGCTGAGTACGTGGATATCTCTCATATACAACATTCGTAGGTTCTGAAGTGTTCGTAAGTTGTTAAATTCGTTTAATTCTTACGTCGCTGGAAAAAATATATATATATCAACCGTTCGTTTCGTGTTCAAAAACCCGGAGATGGGACACGACCAACCAGGCGATTATGACAGATGATAAGCAATGCTTCGTGTCTTGAAGCGTAAATACTTTGATCACGTTTTCATTTACATCGACACAACTTGTTTTACACTCTTGAGTTGTACGACAAGACCATACGTGTAAATGTGATGGTAGTCGTAAATAGTTTTATCACGTTTTCATTTACATCGACACAACTTGTTTTACACTCTTGAGTTGTACGACAAGACCATACGTGTAAATGTGATGTTAGTCGTAAATACTTTTATTACGTTTTCATTTACATCGACACAACTTGTTTTACACTCTTGAGTTGTACGACAAGACCATACGTGTAAATGTGATGGTAGTCATAAATACTTTTATTACGTTTTCATTTACATCGACACAACTTGTTTTACACTCTTGAGTTGTACAAGACCATACGTGTAAATGTGATGGTAGTCGTAAATACTTTGATCACGTTTTCATTTACATCGACACAACTTGTTTTACACTCTTGAGTTGTACGACAAGACCATGCGTGTAAATGTGATGGTAGTCGTAAATACTTTGATCACGTTTTCATTTACATCGACACAACTTGTTTTACGCTCTGAATTGTACGACAAGACCATACGTGTAATTGTGATGGTAGTCGTAAACACTTTGATCACGTTTTCATTTACATCGACACAACTTGTTTTACGCTCTGAGTTGTACGACAAGACCATACGTGTAAATGTGATGGTAGTCGTAAATAGTTTTATTACGTTTTCATTTACATCGACACAACTTGTTTTACACTCTTGAGTTGTACGACAAGACCATACGTGTAAATGTGATGGTAGTCGTAAATACTTTTATTACGTTTTCATTTACATCGACACAACTTGTTTTACACTCTTGAGTTGTACGACAAGACCATACGTGTAAATGTGATGGTAGTTACTGCCTCTCTCGTTACGTATACAGTTGAGCCCTTCTGTATATATAGAGAGGGGATAGAGGCACAAGGATAGAGGTTAGGAATGGGGGCTAAACAGAGAGAGAGAGAGAGAGAGAGAGAGAGAGAGAGAGAGAGAGAGAGAGAGAGAGAGGCAATGGATAGAGAAGAACTGCATAGAAGAGGAATGAGGATAAGAGAGCAGGACGAAATGAGAGAGAGGTAAATGGATAGAAAAGGGGGCTAAGGATAAGAACCAATAGAGAGAGAGAGAGAGAGAGAGAGAGAGAGAGAGAGAGAGAGAGAGAGAGAGAGAGAGAGAGAGAGAGAGGCAATGGATAGAGAAGAACTGCATAGAAGAGGAATGAGGATAAGAGAGCAGGACGAAATGAGAGAGGTAAATTGATAGAAAAGGGGGCTAAGGATAAGAACCAATAGAGAGAGAGAGAGAGAGAGAGAGAGAGAGAGAGAGAGAAGAATAAGAAGAGGGCGGGGGACAGAAGAGAAAAAAAAAAAGCGAAAGAAAACGAGAACTGGGGGCCGGAAGAAAAAAAAAAGCGAAAGAAAACGAGAACATAAAAATAAAAACGAAAACGGATGACGAGGCAGGAGGCTACCTTACTGATGAAAATAGATACATAAAAAAAATATATAAATTCAAGTTTGATCCAATTTTTTCCCTCTTTTTTCCCCACAAGAAATTTTCGTGGATTATTTAAGTCGATGTTTATGAGCGGTAAGCCACACGCGGGAGAGGCCAAGCTGTTATTATACCGGGGGAACTGGTAATTGCCACCCCCCCCCCCCCGGTAATTACAGGGAGCGTGTGAAACAGGTCGGTATATAAGCCAACGAAGGGGCAAAAATGCCTTGTTACGTGAATGGTGTGCCGGGGGGGGGGGACGCTCAACTACCCCCCACGGAATAAACTGGTCAGCCCTGGGAATTGTCCTGGGGGCAATTAAACTGGATTACCTTACAGACAAATCTAGTTTACCAGTGTAGGGCCAACAAGGTTGTATTGGTAAACTGACTTACCAGTTTATATAAAACTGGGACAATTAAAGTAGATTATCTTAAAGACAATACTAGTTTACCAGTGTAGGGAAAACAAGGATATATTGGTAAACTGACTTACCAGTTTATATAAAACTGGGACAATTAAACTAGATTATCTTCAAGACAATACTAGTTTACCAATGTAGGGCAAACAAGGTTATATTGCTAAACTGACTTACCAGTTTATCTAAAACTGGGACAATTAAACTAGATTATCTTAAAGACAATACTAGTTTTACCAGTGTAGGGAAAACAAGGATATATTGGTAAACTGACTTACCAGTTTATATAAAACTGGGACAATTAAAGTAGATTATCTTAAAGACAATACTAGTTTACCAGTGTATGAAAACAAGGCTATATTGGTAAACTGACTTACCAGTTTATATAAAACTGGAGCAATTAAACTAGATTATCTTAAAGACAATACTAGTTTACCAGTGTATGAAAACAAGGCTATATTGGTAAACTGACTTACCAGTTTATATAAAACTGGAGCAATTAAACTAGATTATCTTAAAGACAATACTAGTTTACCAGTGTAGGGAAAACAAGGATATATTGGTAAACTGACTTACCAGTTTATATAAAACTGGGACAATTAAACTAGATTATCTTCAAGACAATACTAGTTTACCAGTGTAGGGCAAACAAGGCTATATTGCTAAACTGACTTACCAGTTTATATAAAACTGGGGCAATTAAACTAGATTATCTTAAAGACAATACTAGTTTACCAGTGTATGAAAACAAGGCTATATTGGTAAACTGACTTACCAGTTTATATGAAACTGGGACAATTAAACTAGATTATCTTAAAGACAATACTAGTTTTACCAGTGTATGAAAACAAGGTTATATTGGTAAACTGACTTACCAGTTTATATAAAACTGGCAGGTTGTATTGGTAAACTGCCTCTCCAGTTTATTTGCATTATGTTACTTTCGAGGTAATTAGAAAAAAAAGTTGTAAAGTAATTAAGTAGAGGCGATATAAGTGTGTTTGTAGTCTATACGTTCAACCAAACCTCATTACTTGCTTTAAGTGAACCCCCCAAAAAAAACCTTTTTCATTCTTCACCCTTGATTGTCCTTAAACTACATAACTACCAAACGACCCATTTAACCTCGCGCGTAGCCAGACGACCATCCGCGCACACATTAATTAGATAACGTATGCAAATATATGATTGTTGGGGGGGAAGGGGGGTGTGGATGAAACGAGCTATTTCTTAAAAAACGCGAAACTACGAAAATCTGCATATGGCAACAAGAGGAGGGAGGGAGGGAGGGAAATACAATAGTTGCCACACACGCCAGACTACAAATGGGAATAAAAAAAAAATTTCAAAAGTAAATTACAGTGCAAAGCCGGAGGTAGGGGAGGGGGGGAGACATTGTGGAGGGAGGGGAGGTGGGGGGGGACATTGTGTAGGTGGAGGGAGAGGGGAGGGGGACATTGTGTAGGTGGAGGGATAGGGGAGGTGGGGGACATTGTGTAGGTGGAGGGAGAGGGGAGGGGGACATTGTGTAGGTGGAGGGATAGGGGAGGTGGGGGACATTGTGTAGGTGGAGGGAGGGGAGGTGGGAGGATATTGTGTAGGTGGAAAGAGGGGAGGTAGGGGGATATTGTGTAGGTGGAAAGAGGGGAGGTGGGGGATATTGTGTAGGTGGTAAGAGGGGAGGTGGGGGGATATTGTGTAGGTGGAAAGAGGGGAGATGGGAGGATATTATGTAGATGGAAAGAGGGGAGATGGGAGGATATTATGTAGGTGGAAAGAGGGGAGGTGGGGACATTGTGTAGGTGGAGAGAGGGTGGAGAAGGACATTGTGTAGGTGGAGGGAGAGGGGAGGTGGGGGACATTGTGTAGGTGGAGAGAGGGTGGAGAGGGACATTGTGTAGGTGGAGGGAGAGGGGAGGTGGGGGACATTGTGTAGTTGGAGGGAGAGGGGAGGTGGACATTGTGTAGGTGGAGAGAGGGGGGAGGGGGACATTGTGTAGGTGGAGGGAGAGGGGAGGGGGACATTGTGTAGGTGGAGAGAGGGGGAGGGAGGGACATTGTGTAGGTGAAGAGAGGGGAGGGGGAACATTGTGTAGGTGGAGAGAGGGAGGAGGGGGGACATTGTGTAGGTGAAGAGAGGGGAGGGGGAACATTGTGTAGGTGGAGAGAGGGAGGAGGGGGGACATTGTGTAGGTGAAGAGAGGGGGGAGGGGGACATTGTGTAGGTAGAGAGAGGGGGGGAGGGGGAACATTGTGTAGGTGGAGAGAGGGAGGAGGGGGGACATTGTGTAGGTGGAGGGAGAGGGGAGGGGGACAAAGTGTTGGTGGAGAGAGGGGGGAGGGGGACATCGTGTAGGTGGAGGGAGAGGGGGAGGGGGACATTGTGTAGGTGGAGAGAGGGAAAGGGTGGGGTACATTGTGGAGGGGGAGGGGTGGTGGGTGGGTTGTGTGTGTGTGTGTGTGTGTGTGTGTGTACGGTACGACCTATGAGCAGGACGGTACGACCCTTGAGCAAAACGCTACGACCCTTGATCACGACGTTGCGATCCACGAAGAAGACGGTACGACCCATGAACAGGACAGTACGACCCATGAACACGACGGTACGATCCTTAAACATGACGGTACGACCCATTAGCAGGACGCAACGATCCTTGAAGAAAACGCTACGACCCATGAAGAAAACGATATGACCCTTGAACACGACGGTACGACCATTGAACAAGACGGTACGACCCTTGAAGAAGACGTTACGACCCTTTAAACACGACGTTACGACCTATGAACACGACGGTATGGCCCTTGAATACGATGGTAAGAGCGTAGGGCATGATGGCTTGGCCTTTGACCTGACCTGTAAAGGTCACTTCTAAGACCAGGACATCATTGCCAAAGGTCGTGTCTTTATCGGCGGTTTTCTACCGTCGTGCTCAAGGTACGTACCGTCGTGCTCAAGGTACGTACCGTCGTGTTCAAGGTACGTACCGTCGTGCTCAAGGTACGTACCGTCGTGCTCAAGGTACGTACCGTCGTGTTCAAGGCTCGTAGCGTCATGCTCAAGGTACGTACTGTTGTGTTGAAGGTACGTACCATCGTGCTCAGAGATCGTACCATCGTGCTCAGAGATCGTACCATCGTGCTCAGAGATCGTACCATCGTGCTCAGAGATCGTACCATCGTGCTCAGAGATCGTACCATCGTACTCAAAGATCGCACCATCGTACTCAGAGATCGTACCATCGTACTCAAAGATCGCACCATCGTACTCAAAGATCGCACCATCGTACTCAGAGATCGTACCATCGTACTCAAAGATCGCACCATCGTACTCAGAGATCGCACCATCGTACTCAAAGATCGCACCATCGTACTCAAAGATCGCACCATCGTACTCAAAGATCGCACCATCGTGCTCAAAGATCGCACCATCGTACTCAAAGATCGCACCATCGTACTCAAAGATCGCACCATCGTACTCAAAGATCGCACCATCGTACTCAAAGATCGCACCATCGTGCTCAAAGATCGCACCATCGTACTCAAAGATCGCACCATCGTGCTCAAAGATCGCACCATCGTACTCAAAGATCGCACCATCGTACTCAAAGATCACACCATCGTACTCACGAGACTATCATCAAATCCCAGACAAAATGAGGGTGGATCTATGAGTTAGAATAATAACATTAGCATTCCACAAAGCTTCTTACGCCAGCGTTCACTTCTGTAAACATGCACCATGCACATTAAACACCATTATTCATGGCAAAATATTATGATATTCAGAATTATTCATAGTCCATGAATTTCTGGCCTTCACTCAACAACCACACAAATAAGTTAAGAAGCTTTCCTTCAAAGGGAATAGAATTCTGGTCTCAAACGGAATGAACAATTTACTGGGACACACAAGGTGATGGAGAGAGAGAGAGAGAGAGAGAGAGAGAGAGAGAGAGAGAGAGAGAGAGAGAGAGATTTGAAAAGGTTACAAAGATAAAAAGAGATAAACATCCATATTACAGTGTGTGTGTGTGTGTGTGTGTGTGTGTGTGTGTGCGTGTGTGTGTGTGAGAGAGAGAGAGAGAGAGAGAGAGAGAGAGAGAGAGAGAGAGAGAGAGAGAGAGAGAGAGAGAGAGAGAGAGAGTTTTGAAAAGGTTACGAAGATGAAAAGAGATAAACATCTATATTACAATGTGTGTGTGAGAGAGAGAGAGAGAGAGAGAGAGAGAGAGAGAGAGAGAGAGAGAGAGAGAGAGTTTTGAAAAGGTTACGAAGATGAAAAGAGATAAACATCTATATTACAATGTGTGTGCGTGTGTGAGAGAGAGAGAGAGAGAGAGAGAGAGAGATAGAGAGAGAGAGAGAGAGAGAGAGAGAGAGAGAGAGAGAGAGAGAGAGACATCTTTTTATCAACATAGCAAGAGGTAGACAAACCTAACTTTACAATGTTAGATGCACCTCCACATATGCAATTAGTCTAATGGTTCACATCGCCCTAGATGCTTTACAGACGCCCACCCCAAATGCCTCAAGCGTTAGCCAGGGGTCAACCCAAAACCCATCGACAACCTCCCACACACACTAGGAAGCTGAACCACAACATCTACCATTAACTTCACCACACCATAAAGGAATCGAAGCCACGACCCACCCGTGTCACTTCAAGGGATCCAACCCTCTGGGAATTCTCACCATTACCCTTCTAATCCCAACGAACTTAACCCTGTTCATTCATCATACCACATTCCCATGACGTTTCTAATGGCATCTCGTATCATACATCCTGATAGATAGGTTACACAGGTGTATAGCAAGAGAATTATACAAGACACTGATGACACAAGACACTGAAGACACAAGATACAAGACATCACACAAGAGGAGACACAGACATACTGTCAAACCCCACATCCCCGCCTCCTCCCCCCAAGAGGGACACACACACACACACACACACACACACACTGGTTCAGAAGCCACTGGAGATTTAGTCTAAGAACAAAGAGGACACATATTGCTCCTCCGAAAGACACATCCTGCTCAAGAACCGACAGGAAGAAAAAAAGAAAAAGGAAAAATTCAAAGACCCACAGAGGGAGACATGCTGGTTCGTCGTAAGGGCACGATCCCGGGGCCAGAACCGCGACTTAGTGTAAGCTACAGTGAGGCAAAGACGTGGGCTACAGTTACTCTGAGCCAGCCAGCGGGAGAGTGGCAGTGTGAGCAGCGGCAGTGTGAGCAGTGGCAGTGTGAGCAGTGGCTGTGTGAGCAGTGGCAGTGTGAGCAGTGGCTGTGTGAGCAGAGGCTGTGTGAGCAGAGGCTGTGTGAGCAGTGGCAGTGTGAACAGAGGCTGTGTGAGCAGCTTACCAACGTCTCTCCTGAATGGCAAATATCTGACTCCATTTCCCTTGCAAGTTTCCACTTTCTATAAACCGTGGCGATGGTGATTAAGGTTTCCCCCGTGGGATGATTGGGGATGGCCATGGGATCATTGGGATGACTGTGGTATGATTATGACCAGTGTTGGTACCGGGTATGATGCCCGTGGTATATTATACGAAAAGAAATTGTGGTCGAAAACGGAGCCGTCAAACACACCCCCTGCCTCGCGTGTGGTGGATGTTTAAGTCATCACAAATACACCTCCAGCAAACCTAATGCGATTGGTTGTTACCTCCTTGAATTACCAGCTGCCAATTACCACCACGTAACTGTACACTGCCTTGACCAACGACCTTGTCCTAATATACCTGCCGCCCAAGGCTTTGAAACGCCCCTTAGCGGACCATTTCTAAAGTGGGCCTCTTGAAAGAGGGCCATGTTGTCCATAGATGTGTGTAAGTCTTTTGAGGGGACTTAGAATAACACATTTATGGTACTGGATGCAGTCGTTATCAACAGGTGAAAACCACCGAGTCCAAATCAAGATAAACATATCAGAATTATGTCTACATATTTTCAAAAGAAGAAGAAGAAAAAAGAATAGGTTTTCCTCATGTATGGAGAGTTGAGTCTGTCTCTGCAAGACTCACACTCATACCCTCATGAGTCCCTCACTGTACCCTAACCTCGAAGTCATTTCCTGAAAATTAACATCTCCCGTGTAACACACACACACACACACACACACACACACACCACAATGGACACAGGAAGTCAAGGGGAAGCGAGCCTGGCGTTCGCTTCGTCTACCCGACCCGTGCGACTCAGCGAATGAATCCTGCTTCATGTTGCCCATCACAGGGTAGGTCTGGAAGATATCTACACCTGACAGTGTAGGAAAATACCGGTCCAATTAATCAAATCACGAAGCTTCATACAACCAAACCACGATGGTTCATATAACCAAACCACTATGGTTCATATAACCAAACCACTATGATTCATATAACCAAACTACGATGGTTCATATAACTAAACCACGAAGGTTCATATAACTAAACCACGAAGCTTCATATAAGCAAACCACGATGGTTCATATAAGGGAACTACGATGGTTCACAGAACCAAACCACGAATGTCCATATAACCAAACCACGATGGTTTATACAACCAAATCACAAATGCCCACATAACCAAACCACAAATGCCCATATAACCAAACCACAAATGCCCATATAACCAAACCACAAATGCCCATATAACCAAACCACGAATGCCCATATAACCAAACCACAAATGCCCATATAACCAAACCACGAAGGTTCACATGAAACCAAACCACGTCACTCTCTGGCGTGGTTCAAAAACGCCAAAAGAAAATAGAATAGGTGATTACGCTTCACACAACCAGAGGTTCACACCAACTTCTCCACAACCCCGACATTGTGGATTAATTACGAGGTTTTCTCACCACTCATTTTGCGTTGTCTGATCCATTCCTTTCTCACCCCCCCCTCCCAAGCGAGGTGTTTAGCCGTGTGCAGGTGCTGGGTAATTAGCCCGTAACGACCGAAGATAGTTCACGGGTAACGAGAGACACCTGATATCCCCTCCTCCCTCCTCCTCCCCCTCCTCCACATCCCCTAGTATGGCTGGCCGGCAAGAGTTGTCTCGCTGGAGGGCGATGGCAAGCCTTCGACTCCCTCTTTGGTGGGGTGATGGTTGTCAAGTGCAATGAGTTTCCTAGGTTCTAAGTCTTACGATCCTAGGAGCTAGGTGTTTCCTAGGTTCTAAGTCTTACGATCCTAGGTGCTAGGTGTTTCCTAGGTTCTAAGTATTACGATCCTAGGTGCTAGGCGTTTCCTAGGTTCTAAGTCTTACGATCCTAGGTGCTAGGCGTTTCCTAGGTTCTAAGTCTTACGATCCTAGGTGCTAGGTGTTTCCTAGGTTCTAAGTCTTACTATCCTAGGTGCTAGGTGTTTCTAGGTTCTAAGTCTTACGATCCTAGGTGTTTCCTAGGTTCTAAGTCTTACGATCCTAGGTGCTAGGTGTTTCCTGGGTTCTAAGTCTTACGATCCTAGGTGCTAGGTGTTTCCTAGGTTCTAAGTCTTACGATCCTAGGAGCTAGGTGTTTCCTAGGTTCTAAGTCTTACGATCCTAGGTGCTAGGTGTTTCCTAGGTTCTAAGTCTTACGATCCTAGGTGCTAGGTGTTTCCTAGGTTCTAAGTCTTATGATCCTAAGTGCTAGGTGTTTCCTAGGTTCTAAGTGTTACGATCCTAGGTGCTAGGTGTTTCCTAGGTTCTAAGTCTTACGATCCTAGGTGCTAGGTGTTTCCTAGGTTCTAAGTCTTACGATCCTAGGTGCTAGGTGTTTCCTAGGTTCTAAGTGTTACGATCCTAGGTGCTAGGTGTTTCCTAGGTTCTAAGTCTTACTATCCTAGGTGCTAGGTGTTTCTAGGTTCTAAGTCTTACGATCCTAGGTGTTTCCTAGGTTCTAAGTCTTACGATCCTAGGTGCTAGGTGTTTCCTAGGTTCTAAGTCTTACGATCCTAGGTGCTAGGTGTTTCCTAGGTTCTAAGTCTTACGATCCTAGGTGCTAGGTGTTTTCTAGGTTATAAGTCTTACGATCCTAGGTGCTAGGTGTTTCCTAGGTTCTAAGTCTTACGATCCTAGGTGCTAGGTGTTTCCTAGGTTATAAGTCTTACGATCCTAGGCGCTAGGTGTTTCCTAGGTTCTAAGTCTTACGATCCTGGGTGCTAGGTGTTTCTTGGGTTCTAAGTGTTACGATCCTAGGTGCTAGGTGTTTCCTAGGTTCTAAGTCTTACGATCCTAGGTGCTAGGTGTTTCCTAGGTTCTAAGTCTTACGATCCTAGGTGCTAGGTGTTTCCTAGGTTCTAAGTCTTACGATCCTAGGTGCTAGGTGTTTCCTAGGTTCTAAGTCTTACGATCCTAGGAGCTAGGTGTTTCCTAGGTTCTAAGTCTTACGATCCTAGGAGCTAGGTGTTTCCTAGGTTCTAAGTCTTACGATTCTAGGAGCTAGGTGTTTCCTAGGTTCTAAGTCTTACGATCCTAGGAGCTAGGTGTTTCCTAGGTTCTAAGTCTTACGATCCTAGGTGTTAGGAGTTTCCTAGGTTCTAAGTCTTACGATCCTAGGTGCTAGGTGTTTCCTAGGTTCTAAGTCTTACGATCCTAGGTGCTAGGTGTTTCCTAGGTTCTAAGTCTTACGATCCTAGGTGCTAGGTGTTTCCTAGGTTCTAAGTGTTACGATCCTAGGTGCTAGGTGTTTCCTAGGTTCTAAGTCTTACGATCCTAGGTGCTAGGTGTTTCCTAGGTTGTAAGCGTTACGATCCTAGGTGCTAGGTGCCATGAGAGTCCTAGGTGTTTGGTGCTAGAGGGCATCCTAGGTGCTAGGTGACACAGGCATCCAACGTAGGTGCTAGGTGCATCCCATGATTATCACGTGACTTCCTAGTGTGGTAAGCTGTCCTGGTGACACTTTCCGTGTCACTGTCTCCGTGTCATGTAATGCTTCCCCCGTGTCATGCACTTCCCCGTGTCATGTACTTTCCCCCGTGTCTTGTACATCCCCGTGTCATGTACTTAAACTCATGTCATGTACTTTCCCCCGTGTCATGTACTTACACTCATAGTATGTACTTCCCCGTGTCATTTACTTTCCCCGTGTTATATACTTCCCCCGTATCATGTACTTCCCCATGTCAAGTACTTTCCTCGTGTCATGTACTTTCCCTGTGTTATGTACTTTCCCCGTGTCATGTACTTTCCTCGTGTCATGTCCTGTCCCTCGTGTTATGTACTTTCCCCATCTCATGCACAGTTCCCCCCCCCGTGTCATGCACAGTTCCCCCCCTTGTCATACACAGTCCCCCCGTGTCATGCACAGTTCCCCCCCTTGTCATACACAGTCCCCCCGTGTCATGCACAGTCCCCCCCCCCGTGTCATGCACAATTCCCCCCGTGTCATGCACAGTTCCCCTCCCATGTCATGCGCAGTTCATCCCCTCCCCCACGTGTCATGCGCAGTTCATCCCCCCCCACGTGTCATGCACAGTTCCCCTCCCGTGTCATGCGCAGTTCATCCCCCCCCATCTCATGCACAGTTCCCCTCCCGTGTCATGCGCAGTTCATCCCCCCCATCTCATGCACAGTTCCCCCCCGTGTCATGCGCAGTCCCCCCCATCTCATGCACAGTCCCCCCCCCGTGTCATGCACAGTCCCCCCCGTGTCATGCACAGTCCCCCCCGTGTCATGCACAGTTCCCCCCCGTGTCATGCGCAGTCCCCCCCATCTCATGCACAGTCCCCCCCGTGTCATGCACAGTCCCCCCGTGTCATGCACAGTCCCCCCCCCGTGTCATGCACAGTCCCCCCGTGTCATGCACAGTCCCCTCCCCCCCCCCCGGTGTCATGCACAGTTCCCTCCCCCTCCCCCCACGTGTCATGTTGTACCCAAGATTTAATTAACATTTTGGCTAATTATTTACGGCGTCATTAGTTACGGTGGGCGTGACAGTTCCCTCCTGGCCTAGCCGAGGGTCATGGAGTAATTAGCGGGTCAATTACCAATAACAGCAGCTAATTAGTCCGGTAGTTAGTGGAAGGTGACGGTCGTTTGGCAAGACTTGTTGGCTTTGCCCGTGATCGCGACCAAAACACCAGACCCCCCCCTGGTTTATGGGTTTATCAAACCCCTGGTTTACGGGTTTATCATACCCATCTGGTTTATGGGCTTATCAGACCCTCTGGTTTATGGGTTTATACCCATCTGGTTTATGGGTTTATCAAACTCCCTGGTTTATGGGTTTATCAGACCCCTTGGTTTATCACCCCCCTGGTTTATGGGTTTATCAGACCCCCTGGTTTATGGGTTTATCAGACCCCCTGGTTTATGGGTTTATCAGACCCCCTGGTTTATGGGTTTATCAGACCCTCTGGTTTATGGGTTTATCAGACCCTCTGGTTTATGGGTTTATCAGACCCTCTGGTTTATGGGTTTATCAGACCCTCTGGTTTACGGGTTTATCAGACCCCTGGTTTACGGGTTTATCAGACCCTCTGGTTTATGGGTTTATCAGACCCTCTGGTTGATGGGTTTATCAGACCCCTAGTTTATGGGTTTATCAAACCCCCTGGTTTATGGGTTTATCAGACCCCTGGTTTACGGGTTTATCATATCCATCTGGTTTATGGGTTTATCAGACCCTCTGGTTTATGGGTTTCTCAGACCCCCTGGTTTATGGGTTTATCATACCCCTTGGCTTATGGGTTTATCATACCCCTTGGCTTATGGGTTTATCATACTCCTTGGTTTATGGGTTTATCAGTGAACCCTGGTTCATGCAAGCCGTGTTGGGGGGAGGCGAGAACACAAGACCAAGATGAGGCTTTAATGAGGTAAGGGACGGTGGCTGGTGAGGTATTGTGAGTGAGATTAAACGAGAAGATTGAGAAGACTCATAAGAAGCAGAAATGAACATGTGTAATGAGGTGGATGAGTCTGGTGTGAGGTGGTGATGAGGCGTGGAAGAATGAGGCTCCCTGGCTGGTTTGTGTGGGGAGGAAATGAGAGGGAGGGTTTAGTAGCCCAGAGACTGGTTCGTGGACCGCGGACCATGAACCTGGTTCCGGTAACTATGGTCCGTGGCCCGGTAACTATGGCCCGTGGCCCCGGTAACTATGGACCCTGGCCCTGTAAACATGAACCTTGTTCCGATAACTATGGCCCATGGCCCGGTAACTATGGCCCGTGGTCCGGTAACTATGGACTGTAGACAGCGAGCTGTGAACCGTGGATGTCTAGTTCCACTAACAGACCCACCAACGCATCCCTGGCTAATGCCAACTATGATCGTAACAAATTATATGTGTTTAATCACACATCCGCTCCTACAGGTCTCCAATAATTACAGTGAATACAGTAATCAACATGAATGTACTAATTAGTACCTACCAATTAACCTTAATTGACTAAGAGGTATATTTATAAGCGCCTTCTTGCTCTCAAACATTTTCACAACTACTAAATTCACTGTTATATAAGATAATTACGAGAAAGGGAATCATTCATATAATTTCAAATTACGATGATAGATTTATGGCCAGAATAGTATCAATTATCCAGCCAGAGGTCGGTAATTATGAAGGACCAGACGAGCAGTTCTGTGAAGAGGAAACAGTATATAGATCAAATCACAACTCTCTCTAACTATTCACCTCTTCAAACACTCGAAAAAATCTTGACCCCAATCTATTGAACAGATTGGGGCTCCACGAGTGTACATCTCCCTCTGTACAGTACAAGTACACACACACACACACACACACACACACACTAATTATTACTCTTAATCAAGACAATGCAAACGACAAACAGGTCATGTCAAGTTTGATACACGTTTGTCTATTTACCAGAGTGCTTAATCACGTCCAGTTTGCTGACCCGTGTGACCTTTAGACATAAAAAAAAAAAAAAAGGAAAATCTATAGCATGTGTTGCCGAATATTTGAAAAGACTTTAACTTAGCTGACAAGTGGACTATAAGCCGGATGAATTACGACAATACGCCCATCCCAAATACGTCGCGACGAAGCTACGGGAAATACGTGGAAACAGATAAGCTTTAGGAAATGGGTGAAAATAAAACGTGAAATCTATTTTCTTTCTATTTTTTTTGCCCACATGATAAATGGAGAGGAGTTTAGAATACCTCCATGCAGGGACTACACAGTACTTGGTTAACGGCGTACACTAGAAACCCACGAATGTGATTGAACCATCCGTTGGTGATCACATCTGGTTCGCTGCCTCCCTCCCGACACTTGCCGCCCCTTCACCCCCGTTAGTAAATCACAAAGAGATTTACCAGTGTGAATCCGTGACGACGCTGCCGTCTCGTCTTCTTGATTAATTTTCCAATACCAAGTTGCCTCGATAAATTACCCCGGGGCTAAGTTACTGCAACTGCTTTTGGAAACTCGAGGGAGTTTTTTGTGGACTAATAATTTCCCGCGCACTGAAGTTGTCGAAGTTGCCAGACGTCTCTTTACACATTTAATAATACACCGAGGAAAAGGCGTCCGCGGTTACTTAATTCCTGACCACAAGTTAACCAGTTTACAAGGACATTACGCTGTTGAATATGTGAAAGGCGTGGTGGTGGGTGTGTCCTGCATGTGATAAATATTCCACCAGACACCTCCAGCTCTCTGGGGGTCATAACACTAACTGGCAACTCAACCCATCCCCGGTAGCATTGTAAACAAACTCGTCCGAGTGCGTTCACGACAGCTTGGGTGAACTATTTGCCCATTAACAACAAGAGATACACACGATAGCATGTAACCTTTGAATAAATCTTGATAGGCAAGGATTACCTCCAGCTTAACTTCTGAAGCTTGAAGTATAGCCACCTGGTTGTTGGGGAGTAAAGTTTTCATGGATGTAAAAGTTTATTGAATATTTAACATTCCATTTTAGACCACAGAGTGGCCAAAATTGTCACCCAGGTATGTGAACAAATGTTGTCTTAACTCTGTCCTTAACCATTTGAAGATTTACGACACCCCAGTCTTAAATCATCAGCTAAAAAACACTATAATAGGCATTAATCTGATATATTACAGTATTAAGACAGATTTGTACTGCACTCACTCTTAAATGATTTTCTTTTTTACAGGATCACAAACGGACTCGAATATGTCATAACCAGCAGCTCAGAAACGCCTGATTATCTTCCCTCCTACTGATCATCATCGTTGAAAATAATCTTAACTTTTAATCCCTGGGATTAAATGTGGATCAGTGTTGCCAACCAGAAGAAAAGCGGTGTTGCCAGCTCCCAGGAAATATCACACATTCACCCTGACGTAACATATACAGAAGTATGATACGTACGGCATTTGTAAGACACGTAATTAAGGGAAAAGAACTTGGGTTTACAGGTTGTATATGGGAAAGGAAAGACATTATCGCTGGAACGGACACAAAGCTATGGGAAGGTAATATCAATTTCATCTTTCCCTTACACACGTACGAAATGGCTAGGCAAGGGAATGCAGGGCAGAGCGGGTGTGGCTAAGACGATTTTAAAAAAATTTCACAAGATGGTGATGTATTGTCCTCCCACCATAGTGAAAAATGAGAGATTAGAGAAAAAAAAGTCTTGTTATTACTTCGTGTTTAATCATGCATTTCTATTTTCTCGTAACATACATAAATATTTAACTCTATTGCCTTTTGTTTCAAGGATATATATATATGAATATAATATATATATATATATATATATATATATATATATATATATATATTAATATTTTCATTTGTGGGAGGCTCCAAGCGTGTACAAAATCCTTATCTAACTAAACTTTTGGGTGACTATTTAAAAAGGCAGTTCAATATATAACAGACAACCACCTATGAGTGAGTTTTTGAGGAAGTGGACAACGTTATTTGAGCGATTCTGAGCCAAACAAGACACACACATAGGAGTGACCATGTCTGATGGGAAACGTTATGCCCGAGCCAGACTGTGAGCCATGATCATCAGCCATGACAAGACATCCGGTTAAGATGGGTTATTGACACCCTCTGGGGACCTCAGCCACCCAGCGTCGGAGGCCACCGATCTCCCGCCCTGCTAACCTGACATGCAAAACACTTTTTGCTTTACGTTGTAACACTTTTGCATTACCTTGTAACACTTTTGTATTACCTTGTAACACTTTTGCATTACCTTGTAACACTTTTGCATTACCTTGAAACACTTTTGCATTACCTTGTAACACTTTTGCATTACCTTGTAACACTTTTGCATTACCTTGTAACACTTTTGTATTACCTTGTAACACTTATGTATTAACTTGTAACACTTTTGCATTACCTTGTAACACTTTTGCATTACCTTGTAACACTTTTGCACTACCTTGTAACACTTTTGTATTACCTTGTAACACTTATGTATTAACTTGTAACACTTTTGCATTACCTTGTAACACTTTTGCATTACCTTGTAACACTTTTGCATTACCTTGTAACACTTTTACATTAACTTGTAACACTTTTGCATTATCTTGTAACACTTTTACATTACCTTGTAACACTTTTAAATTACCTTGTAACACTTTTACATTACCTTGTAACACTCGTATTACGGTGGAACACCTATGTATTATTTCTACAATGTCTACATGCCTTTCCTAAAAACTCGGTAACATTCTAGTAACATTTAAGACAGTTCTTCAACACAAGCGAAACATTTGAAACACCGACAATTGTGCAAGAAGACGACCAAGATTTTTGTAACACTGTGATGCCTCAATCCTCAACATTTCAGAGGAAAATGACATCTGTAAAATCAGCAACACCGCAAAACTTATTCGCGAAATACGAGATATTCCTCGGCAACTTATTTTTACTACGACAGACACATGAAGACAGAAACTCAAACAATCCTGCAATATGCAAAATAGTCTTACAAAAAATATGTCCAGAACAACTACATACATCTTGTTACATATCTTCCTCATCATCATGCAACACTCATGTTACCTCAGAGGTTACAACATACCCACAGTCACTGTAACATACCTTTTCATCATCATCATGCAACACCCATGTAACCCCACAACATACCTACAGTCCCTGCAACATATCTTCATCATGCAACACCCCTGTAACTCCACAACATAACCACAGTCCCTGCAACATATCATGCAACACCCCTGTAACCACACAACGTACCCACAGGTCCTGCAATATATCTTCATCATGCAACACCCCTGTAACCCTACAACATATCCACAGTCCCTGCAACATATCTTCACCATGCAACACCCATGTAACCACACAACATAACCACAGTCCCTGCAACATATCTTCACCATGCAACACCCCTGTAACCACACAACATAACCACAGTCCCTGCAACATATCTTCATCATGCAACACCCATGTAACCTCACAACATACCCACAGTCCCTGCAACATATCTTCATCATGCAACACCCATGTAACCACACAACATAACCACAGTCCCTGCAACATATCTTCACCATGCAACACCCATGTAACCACACAACATAACCACAGTCCCTGCAACATATCTTCACCATGCAACACCCATGTAACCACACAACATAACCACAGTCCCTGCAACATATCTTCACCATGCAACACCCATGTAACCACACAACATACCCACAGTCCCTGCAACATATCTTCACCATGCAACACCAACATATCTTCATCATGCAACACCCATGTAACCTCACAACATACCCACAGTCCCTGCAACATATCTTCATCATGCAACACCAACATATCTTCACCATGCAACACCCATGTAACCCCACAACATATCCACAGTCCCTGCAACATATCTTCACCATGCAACACCAACATATCTTCACCATGCAACACCCATGTAACCACACAACATAACCACAGTCCCTGCAACATTTTTGCAACATGCAGCAGTATTTCTGTGGCAACTTCCCCCTTCAGGAAATGTATCAAATATCCAATTTCCCTTCGTCACCTCCGCGAAGCTCCGTTCCCAACATGGCACACATTTTTTTTTTCTTTTCTTTTTTGAATCTGTGCAATTCCTGTGGCACGGTAATGGTGCAGTGTTTGTATATCTCAACCACAAGTGATGGATAAGTTCCTCACTTGTCTACTTTACTGTTTCCTTGTTTTGTTTTATATTAGACTTGGTAAATAAAGCATTTGAGCACGACGGTACGATCCTTGAGCACGACGGTACGATCCTTGAGCACGACGGTACGATCCTTGAGCACGAAGGTACGATACTTGAGCACGACGGTACGATCCTTGAGCACGGAGGTACGATCCTTGAGCACGACAGTACGATCCTTGAGCACGACGGTACGATCCTTGAGCACGACAGTACGATCCTTGAGCACGGAGGTACGATCCTTGAGCACGACAGTACGATCCTTGAGCACGATGGTACGATCCTTGAGCACGACAGTACGATCCTTGAGCACGGAGGTACGATCCTTGAGCACGACAGTACGATCCTTGAGCACGACGGTACGATCCTTGAGCACGACGGTACGATCCTTGAGCACGGAGGTACGATCCTTGAGCACGACAGTACGATCCTTGAGCACGATGGTACGATCCTTGAGCACGACAGTACGATCCTTGAGCACGGAGGTACGATCCTTGAGCACGACAGTACGATCCTTGAGCACGACGGTACGATCCTTGAGCACGACAGTACGATCCTTGAGCACGGAGGTACGATCCTTGAGCACGGAGGTACGATCCTTGAGCACGACAGTACGATCCTTGAGCACGGAGGTACGATCCTTGAGCACGACAGTACGATCCTTGAGCACGACGGTACGATCCTTGAGCACGACAGTACGATCCTTGAGCACGGAGGTACGATCCTTGAGCACGACAGTACGATCCTTGAGCACGATGGTACGATCCTTGAGCACGGAGGTACGATCCTTGAGCACGACGGTACGATCCTTGAGCACGGAGGTACGATCCTTGAGCACGACGGTACGATCCTTGAGCACGACAGTACGATCCTTGAGCACGGAGGTACGATCCTTGAGCACGGAGGTACGATCCTTGAGCACGACAGTACGATCCTTGAGCACGGAGGTACGATCCTTGAGCACGACAGTACGATCCTTGAGCACGACGGTACGATCCTTGAGCACGACGGTACGATCCTTGAGCACGACAGTACGATCCTTGAGCACGACGGTACGATCCTTGAGCACGACAGTACGATCCTTGAGCACGGAGGTACGATCCTTGAGCACGACAGTACGATCCTTGAGCACGACGGTACGATCCTTGAGCACGACGGTACGATCCTTGAGCACGGAGGTACGATCCTTGAGCACGACAGTACGATCCTTGAGCACGATGGTACGATCCTTGAGCACGACAGTACGATCCTTGAGCACGATGGTACGATACTTCAGCACGACGGTACGATACTTGAGCACGACAGTACGATCCTTGAGCACGACGGTACGATACTTGAGCACGATGGTACGATCCTTGAGCACGATGGTACGATCCTTGAGCACGATGGTACGATCCTTGAGCACGACAGTACGATCCTTGAGCACGACGATACGATCCTTGAGCACGACGGCACGATACTTGAGCACGATGGTACGATCGTTGAACACGAAGGTATGATCCGTGGGCATGACGGTACGTTTCTTGAACACGACGGTGCGATCCTTGAATACGACGGTACGATCTTGAAGCACAACAGTGCGATCCTAAAGCACGACGCGATACGATCTGTGAGCACGATAATGCAACCCTTGAGCACGACAGTACGACCCTCTGGGGTATGATGGCCTGGCCTTTGAACGGATAAGGTCAAAGGTCTAAGATATCATACCCAAGGGTTCGTACCGTCGTGCTTAAGGGTTGTACCATCGTGCTCAAGGCTCGTCTCGTACCATCGTGCTCCATGGCTCGTACCGTCTTAAGGGTTGTACCGTCGTACTCAAGGCTCGTACCGTCGTGCTCAAGGCTCGTATCATCGTGCTCAAGGGCTGTACCGTCGTGCTCAAGGCTTGTACTGTCGTGCTCAAGGGTTGTACCATCGTGCTCACGGCTCGTACCGTCGTGCTCAAGGGTTGTACCATCGTGCTCAAGGCTCGTACCGTCGTGTTCAAAGTCTCTTACCTCCATAATAAGACTCGCACCATCGTACTTAAGACTCGAACCGTTGTCCTTCGAGAATGGTACTGTCGTGCCCTTGGATCACACCGTCGCGCTGACGAGGTGAACAGAGAACAAGCCAACAGGAGAAGACCTACAAAGACCACCTGAAGTCGCTCGTCTCGTATATAAACACACGAGCCAGAAAAGCACATTCGGTCCACCTATTCCACGAATGTTGCAAGATAACTAACGTAGACTAAGATAGCCTGAGAATCGACGTATATCGCTCCAGTCTAGCAGGACGCCAGCCAGACGTACGTGGTCATCACAACTGACCTTCCACTTCACGTCTGTAAATCCTTTATTTTACAGCTGTAATCGCCCTTACCAATCCCAACAACCTGTCCGTGCGGCGTGTGAGAGAAAATGGTCCGCGCTGTGGAGGTCTGCTGAGCCTCTGTATATACCGTAGGTGATAGACAAGTACACGCCTCAGATGGTCTGCCTTAGATGGGAGACACGACATTAGGTGTCAGGGTAAGTCTTCCTTGTATGTACGTATCCATTCCTACTGTGACGCCTCCCTTGTGTGTATCCAATCCTACTGTGACGCCTACCTTGTGTGTATCCATTCCCACTGTGACGCCTCCCTTGTGTGTATCCATTCCCACTGTGACGCCTACCTTGTGTGTATCTTCCCTGACCTGGTTGATGTCTTTCTCCTCAACCTACGCTCACCTTCAGCATTCGAGAAGTGATCATACTGGAAGCCTAATAACTCTCTCCTTCCCACAGTTGTGACCCTGACGATCATCACGCCTTCCCTGCACCGCAGAAATGTGAGCAGAGGGGATGGAATCCTCGTGACGTCCACCACTGCACATCTCAAACATGAGGATCGAGTGTGTGTGAGAGTGTAACACACCCCCCCTCCTCTTCATTTTCTTTTCTTCTCGAAGAAAACGTGGTATAATACTCCCCGTCATATTGTGCGGAGGGAGCCTCGCTCCCCCCTGCGGTAAGAATAATTCACCAGGTGAGGAACACGCAGGGCAGACGCTGACGACATTTACTGCCTCGTCGCCTGCTGTCCTCCCTCCGTGGCCTCCTGACAATGTGGTCACAAGACGGACGGGAAATTATCCGGATTCGGTGCAAAATAAGAAAGAAAACGCCCTCAGTCTACAGAAAATGGAGGACGTGTGAAACCAAAGAACATAAACTATACTGATCCACAATTAGTAAAATGGTTACCCTTTCTAAGCCATGAGTGGGACCCTTTAGAGGGAGTCTCAACTGCATCATCTGCAAACACAGGGAGTCTTATTAACCCTCAAAAAAGCGAGACATCTCCAGGTCTGATGTCTTGGGCAATCGACGAAGATGTCTTGGGCCCAAGACATCTATCTGTCTTACGGAATCTCACCTGAAGATTTTCTGCTCTTGTGAAATGCTATGACTTTCCTCCACAAGATCGTTCCATTAAGTTGTTTTCTTGCGCAATTCATGAAATGATTATTCACTCGATTAACATCTCTCACAGATGGGGTAAAAAGTTCTCCCTATGGCAACGGCGTCATCCCGTGGACTAGCAGCAGCCCCGAGACGGACTACTGGCATATCTCTTGCTTCATTATAAATATAAGGGAAAAACTATGTACGTGATTGGCAAATCATACTATATAAAGTCTCTTATCTTGTCAGTCTGTCCGTACGTCCGTCCTCTGCAGACACAGCGAAGATGTTAAAAAGCGCATGATAACATACACCTAAACACTGCACTAGACACGTCAAGGAGATTGCAAGCCGCACGATGACTGACCCCCACACACGTCAACCTCTGCAGGATAGAAATTGCTAGCTGATGAGATTTATTTTTTTTTCGGGAAAATATTCCATTAATAAGTGGGAAGGCAAAAATAATGGGGGAGTGCTTGGAACCACTGAACAATGATATCAGCTGTACATGGTGTAGTGGCCAGGAAGAGAGCGAGTGGTGATGGATAGGAAGGGTGTGGTGCACAAGGAGAGAGTGGTGGCGGAGAGGGATGGCGTGGTGGACAGGGAGGGAGGGAGTGGTGGCGGCTAGGGAAGGTGTGGTCGACAGAGAGGGAGGGAGTGGTGGCGGCTGGTGAGGGTGTGGTGGCCAGGGAGGGTGTAATATTACGGCCAGGAAGGGAGTAATGGTGGCGAGGAAGAGGGTGGTGACCGAGGAAGGAGGATGTGGTGGTGGTTGTAGCTAGGGAGCGGGTGGGTTACCAAGGAGGGAGGGAGTGGTAGTAGCGGTGAGGGAGGGTGTGGCATTACCACAAGCAGGCGAAGTGCAGCACCATGGGCCACATGCATAGTGGGAGTGTATGCAGATGTAGCTTACGATGACAGCCTTAATGACCCTGCCAACTGATAGGCCTAAAGCCCACACACAACCAACCACCCAACCAGTACCACTTCTATAACACGTAGGGAGGCCTACACCTCGCCCAGTCTTTAAGGGTCAGACCAGGTGATTTATCTATAGAGATCTCTATGAGTAACCGACCTTCTTTGTCACTCTTTCCGTGAGAGGATCAAGGCCAACATAATGGCATAAGGTTTTCAAGTCCTGAGGAGGATCCTAAGAAGGATCCTTGATCCCTATAGATTCAGATCGTCTTCTTAAACTGTCTGGAATGCTTTTACATTGACGAGTAGGTCTTCAGCGTCTGATCTCTCACTCAGGGGATCAGTGAATGCAGTTGCTGTTGTTGGCTAAGATGCCAGCGAAGCCTCCAGAATATTCTACAAAGACGATCGGTAGCGTCAATGATCAGTCAACATCCTTGCATTACATTTGGATCAGTTGACTACCAAGATCTGAGATACAGGTCTCGTTATACATCAAAAAACAACAACTCGGTTGAAAATGAACGTTAATCAAGATGGGGTCAAACCTGCAAGGTCTTTTTTTCGCTCGATATCAGTGCTTCTTACCGCACTAACCTTCGGAAGTCGGATGCTTCGTGGTCAAGTTTGAGGATAACGAGAGGTCTGAAGAGAATTCTCCACTGTTGCAAGTGTCCAATCACTCTGGCTTAGCTTCTAAGCTGCTGCTCTCTGGTCTGACCCATGTACTCCAGCTGGTAATGTTAGGATGTGCGTATGTATGATGTATAGATTTTATGTACGTGAATAGGTCGCTTACTGGACACTTTGTTGATGCCTTATTTATTGAACCGCGACAGTCTCGTGTGTGTGTGGGTGGGACTACCTTAAATGTTTTTATCTTTTTCCTTGAACTTGTTAAGGTCTTCGACCTGAGCATATTTGACCCGAACCATACGAGACAACACCAAGAAGAAAAAGCTGTTGACTGTACAAGCCTAACCCAGCCATACAGCACTACCACACTTAAAATTCGGCTACTTAAGTGACCCTTCCACCTACAAAAGTGCGACGTCGAAGTACCTGGCGTCAAGCGTCTGTCAACAACGAACCAGTTAAACTAGGGGTTCAACGGGCACACCGCTGGTTAGGACGTGTTGTTACTGAGTCCCGCCAAACTCCAGACAGACAAAGGCGTCCCACCCCAGTCCCCCGTGGTCCCCAGACACGGCAAGAGGCAGTACACTTATTGGTCCAGTGGCACTAGTGTGTGTGTATGTGGGGTGAATCATCTCTGCACTACATTATATATTCGACCTCGAGTACAGTAGAACACAAGTGATAAGAAATAAACTACGATTTTCTGTAAAACATCCGGCAGTGTAAAACAACGTTGAACATAATTATATATCCTCACGGGGAAAGTTACTGTGCAAGTAACTAATTTCCATTAAAACCATCGCTTGAAGTTATTTGTACACATCAGAAAGAATCGGATATACGTTCGGGATTGCACGGATAATATGATCATCTTGGAGCAAAAAATACACAAGAGTTGTTTATTATAAACTCACTGACCGGCTAATCATAAGGTAAGTAACGAGTATAACCGCCACGTTATTTCTCTTATACTTTTGTGGGAGTAAGAGAGAGGGGGGGTAGGAGGTTGATTTAGTCACGGTGGTTGAGTTAGTAGCTTGGAAAACACTTTAAAAACGGTATAATATGAGCAAGGCGTGGAAAGAGGGAGGGAGAAATGGGGCGACGCGCGCGGGGATAGGTGTAACGGTGTTTTGTTGCTCCGCTGTGATTGGCTAAAATGCCTTATGCTACCGCGCTGTGGTTGGCATACGCGTCTTCGTCCGATCTTGTTCATTCTCATTTCTCTGGAACCTTCAATTCGCGGGAGATGAGGAAGTAAATGTAAAGAGGAAATATCAGAAGGGTTTGCAGCAGAGCGTGGATAGTCCCGAAGGGTTGGTAGCAGTGAGTGGATAGTTCCGAAGGGTTGGCAGCAGAGAGGATAGTTCCGAAGGGTTGGTATAAGTGAGTGGATAGTTCCGAAGGGTTGGCAGCAGTGAGTATAGTTCCGAAGGGTTGGCAGCAGTGAGTGGATAGTTCCGAAGGGTTGGCAGCAGTGAGTGGATAGTTCCGAAGGGTTGGCAGCAGAGTGGATAGTTACAAAATGCTGGCACAGAGACTGGATAGTTCCGAGGGGCTGGCAGCAGTGACTGGAAAGTTCCTGGGAGGTTGGCAGCAGAGGGTGACCATTTCCGAAGGGTTGGCAGCAGTGAGTGGATAGTTCCGAGGGGTTGGCAGCAGTGACTGGATTATCTCTGAAGGGTTGGGTACTGAATATGTGTGGATAGTTCGAACGAGGTGACTGGCAGTGGCTGGACAACACGGAGGATTAACATCTGTCAAATGACAAGACAAATACTTCACAACCTCAGTCACCATTCTCTCTTTACATACGATTTCTGCTCTTCATGCTTCCGGCGTCTTACATTATTAAAGTATTGCCTTAAATTCCTTAAATCAATTGATGTTCTTAGCGATCATTTTAGGGAAAATATACAAAAATCTTGCATTACCGAAGGATTTAAGTTGATCGAAAGCGCCAGTACATGTCTTCCTCGTTTACTGTTTTATGTCATTATATTACACGCGAACCTTTATTTGTGGGATTAGGGTAGTTGATTATCATTAACAATCACTACTTGAAAGATGTAAGCTCAAGAGTGCGTTTGTATGATATGATCAACGAGAAAGAGAAAGTAAGGGGAGAAAAACATGTCCTGTGATTGGATGAGGTACATTGTAAAGCCAGGTTATTATTGGCTGAAAGACTTTAGGATGCCTCACTCTGAATGGCTGAAAGACCCTGTGACGCTTCCCTGCGATTGGCTTATGCTCGTTTCCTTATTGTCTCTCTACCCATCGTTACTACAGATAAGATAGGCAGTTGTAGACTGGATAGTTCGGTTTGGTTGGTGGTATTGGATCGTATTCTTCAGAGGTTGTTAGCAATGCATAGACAACTCCGAAGGGTTGCCAGTTGTGGGTGGAAAAATTCGGAAGGGTTGGTACTAGCTGGTGGACACATCGGAAAGGTTGGTACCAGTGGCTGAGCACTACAGCAGGGTTGCCAGATGTTAGGTGGCTATTTCGGAAGGGTTGTGTATGTGTGTGTGTCATGGACGGGATGATGGTAGTTAGTGGAAAACAACGGAGGGGTTGGCATCAGCGAGACTACACCACGATTAGTTTGCCACTTACGTCAAAACATTTTCTTAAAACACTATAATTTTTTTTAGTCCAGTGTGGTTTCGTTTGCCACCTGCGTCTGGCAACAAGTATGTATTACCTGTCATTATTATATCATGCATGGGTGCAGTAGTCATACGGTGTTGGTGATTAAGGATGGTTTCATTTAGCGTATGCAATGGCAACGTAAGTGTCATTATATCAGACGCCAGAATTAATATCTGCCTAACGGATAATATTCGTTTTAAGGGTACGCTTGAAAGACACAATACTTAAATACGTTAAAAGACAATTTAAATTATCATATATTCAGCAAATCGTATACCATTAACAATGTAATAATTGTTCCTTATTTTCAGTATTGCTATGAAACCTTCAGTGTGAATATTTTTTTTTCAGAAAGTAGCTGAAGTTAGTGACACTAGTTTACTCATGTACAGGCCATTGAATCATGACAGGTGGTGAGGGATACGATTACAACACTGTTAACATGTTATAGCCTCCTACCTGGAAGTGAGGATATTTTACAGGGGATAAAAAGAGCGGAAGCGTCATTTGATTTTTTACAACGTTGCATAATCCTTGATCGCAATAGCTACTCAATATTTCATTAACTATCATCATATCAGCCATCACTAAATCATCTTTGTATTATGTCAGGCCTTTAGTAGCTTTTGCCTCTTAGTCTTTCCTCATAAGAGAGATCGTTCGAAGTGGCAGTTGGTTTAGTTGCCATTTTTCTCTTCATTTTCGCCAATTATTACATCCTTATATAGACGTCAGACATTGTAGAAGTACTAGATGGATGAAGTAAACTTAACATGGGGTCTCAAGAGCTTTGAGAAGTAGCAAGATATCTTCTTGCAAGTGTTATTTATATTCTCACACTGCATATTATTATTCTTAACAGTGAAGCTGTTCTTCACTGCTAACTTCCTATTGGAATTTTTTATATTTTACCAACTCAGAGCTGTTGCCAAGCACAAGAATTTACTTTGGGATGTCCTTAGCTTGCAGTACTTTACCATGAACAAGTCTTTTATTTTCTCGTCTTTCTCTTTCATGTCCTGACTGATGACGATAACCTTGTAAGAAGTACTTTTATCTATCTAGTGAGGATATTTTATCTGTCTGGCGACAGTATTTCAAAATCAACCGCTTCTCCTCGTAGGTCTTCAAAGCCACAAACATAGCCCTTCATAGATCAGATTTCTTCTCCAATCTTATGACCATATCAAAATGGTTACGTACATTATCTACAATTCACTTCACCCTAATCTCTAAATTCACCACGTCTTCCTGTTTCCTTTCTTTTTGCCATCATCTCCCGTACTTTCGTCCACATTATATATATATATATATATATATATATATATATATATATATATATATATATATATATATATATATATATTCTTTCTTTCAAACTATTCGCCATTTCCCGCATTAGCGAGGTAGCGTTAAGAACAGAGGACTGGGCCTTTGAGGGAATACCCTCACCTGGCCCAATTCTCTGTTCCTTCTTTTGAAAAAAAAAAAAAAAAAAATCTTTCCTTGTCCTGGCGTTCCTTTGGATCTATCAGGATAGTCATCTGAAGAGGGTGTCGAATTCACCTGTTCGTCCCCTGTCATGTGCTCTGTTCCCTCCTTGCTGAGTTTATTCCTTTTAACTCCCACTCTGTCTGCACAACCTGGCTTCTATATTCAACATGTATTTGTCAAACCTTTCCTCAGGAGGGTCCTAAGAATGAAAAGCTCCTTCCCATACCCTGAAATAGGCAATTAGACATACACCCCGTACACGAACAAGCACAAATAATTGGTCAGGTGGGAGAAATACACAAGTGAACGCACGCTCACGGAAACACACGTGAGCAGAGAAACACACATGTGCACACCTATACGCACATGGGTATACACGCACGTGGCATCATATATGCGCACACACACGCATGAACATAAACTTTACCAACATCACACCAACACTTACAAAAATACTTTGGCACTTGGAAAAAGCGTGATTACCCCTTTGCTCACTTGGAAAGGAGTTTTACACACATTGGTCCCATGTTGTATCCATAATTGTCTTACTACTGATCCTTATCTAATGCTCAATAAGTTCACTGATTCTTGGTCTCCTCCTCCAGTGTTCTATCGCAGTATAAGAATTCCTTTACATCTATACAGAATCTTTTCTTGCTAAGTTTTTTATTATCCTCTGGCTCACTGCACTGAAGTCTGATCTCTACTTGCCAATAGTCGGGCTTCCCTTCCTCAATCACTCTAGTTGGCCATTTCTCAAAATCATTGATGAATCAGTGCCCTTCACTGCTTACCCCTGTTTCCTGTCTTTCTGTTGTTGATCACTGACCATTTCCCACAAATAACCTTATTCATTCCTACGTACAGGGTTCAGCAGGCATTCCTCTACGTCTTTAGATTTTTTTTTTTCATTTTTATGTTCACTGTACACAGCATCTCGTCACAACTTAATCTGAAATTTACGTAGAACATCAAGGGGGTAACTATGATAAGTTTTGCACTTCTGATGGCCAGCCTCTTCTTATTTCTCCAGGACAGAAGGAGCTCTAGCAAAAAATATTTGAGGGGGGCAGTGAATTCCTTGTATCAATTTTCCTTGAATGAATATGTTTCATTACGTCGTCCCCATTTCTTTTGCATTATCATTAAATGATATCCTTTATCTTCAGTCACTTGATTTTTACTACATCACATAATAATCCTTTATTGCAACAGCCATTCAGTATGCCAAGGTTAGAAGCTTTTATCTGTAGCCTTTCCCGTAAGGCTGGTCGGTTAGAGTGCCAATTTGTTCAGTTGACCTTCTCTGTTTATTTTCACTAATTATTACATCCTTTTATAAATGTCATAAGGTCATAAGCTGTATGGATTAAGTGAAGTTAATGTGGCGTCTCCCAAGAGCTTTCAAAAGTATGCAAGATAATATCTATGTCCAAGTGTCATGTTCTCGTGATTCCCATTATCCTGTTAGCAATGTCGTCATCATCATCACGTACATGTGTGACTCCCGCCAGGGAGAGGGAGGGCTCGAGTACTAGAGCAATGGCCTCTCCTATGACCCCCTCTAAATTTAAGACATACTCCTCCGGCTACTCTTTATTGTGTTGACTCTGTCACCAGTGAGAGGGAGGGCTCAGGTGGTAGTGTATTGTCTCCTCCCAGTACCCCAGCTCACTCAAGGATTGTCCCTTCCCTTACCCTTGGAGCGATCCATTAGGAAGTAGGCCGCTCAGGATGGTACTATCGTCCTGACTGAGGAGCGTTAAAGTGGTGGCCGGAACCATCTTACGTTCTCCATGTCAGGATCGCTAGTCTTACTGTATGTCTCATCAAAACGGGACTACTGGGCTGGCTAGTCCTGCCATCTTCTCCTTACAAGCACCAAACACCTACTCAAATCTCGCTTATTTTCTTCAAGTAATTACTCTTGTCAACTCCTGTCGACTCAAATGATTTTAAGGATAATCATGATAGAGTCCAGCATATATACGTGGCCCCTACTCCTCGGCATCATGGGGCTTTAAGGACCTCAGGGTTTCCGCCTGACTCTGCTGCCAATGAGAGGGAGGGCTCTGGCAGGAGTAGTACCAGCTCCTCCCACGACCTTTCCCTATCTTAGACCTTCCTCTTTTTTCTGTTCACTATACCAACATTCATGGACTCTCAAGTAACTTCTCCTCTGTTGAACACCATCTGTCTTGTACCTCTTCATATCTTGCTTCTTTCTGAGAAACTTGTTTAATGATGTTCTCATCAGTCCCATGTTCATATCCAACTATAATCTCCATTCTTGATTTTGGTTCAGAGGTGGTGGTTGTGCTTATTCGAACATCAACACACCTGTTGAAAGCCGCAAGGACCGTGAGTCCCCAAACTTTGATGTTATGTGGCACAAGGTCTGTCGCCCAAATGCCACCACTTTTCCTCAGTTTCGTCTATTTTCCTAATTCTACAAAATTTGTCTTTCTTCGACCACCTGAACTCCAGCCATGAGACTATGGCATCTTTTCACCCACTAGTCCAGATCCACTACTTCGGGAATTTCAACGTTCACCATAGGGAATGGTTGAATTCCTCCCATATGGATGATGGGATTGAAGCCATCACGTTCTCCATATTCAGTGATTTAGAGTAAGTTATTTCCTGTTCTACCCATATTCCTGACAGCTGTGATAATTCATCCTCGTATTCTGGATCTGTTCTTTGTGTCTGATGTGGCCGTTGGTTGCTCAAGGGTGGGCCGTTTTGATAACTGTTTCTTCCCCTACACCGAAGCTTTGGAACTCTCTTCCTTCTCCTGTCTTTCCCAATGATTTTGACCTAACAGACTTCTCCCAAAATTCGTCAATACTTTCCTTGCCACTTCTTTTCCCCTTTCATAATCCTTCCTATATTTCTCGATGTGGAGTTTTGCTCGTGACTGAAGCCTCCAACGTAAAAAAAAAAAGTAAATAAAACATGCCACTTACATCCTGACGGCTGTGCTCTTGCTTCTTCACACACTCTTGGTTTCCATTTATCATTTTAAAAAAAAAGTTCATTCAGTTGGATTATTTCCCATGCAATCATGTCAGAAAAAATGTGCGCATGTCTTCTGTTATCAAGTGATTTAAGATAATCGAAAGTGAACGTCTGGTTATGATTCCCATCTGCTAGTACAAGTTATCCTCATTTACTCTTCTTATGTCAATACATGTCAACCTTATTGTGAGAGGAGGGTGGTTGATTTTCAATAACAATTAGTGGCTGAAAGGTATGATATTAGAGAATACATTTTGAATTCTATAACATTAACAACGAGAGAGAGAAAGTAAGGGAGGAAAGACATGCACTGAGATTGGAGGAAATACGTTATGAAGCCAAGCTTTGATTGGCTGAATGACGTTATGACGCCTCTCTCTGAATGGCTGGAAAGACTTTATGACGCTTCGTTTTCATTGGCTGATGCCCCATCCTCTATTCTCTAATCATCGATTCTCGAGGAGTCTGAAATGTCCTAGGAATAAAAATCATCAATAGCACAACAGATAAGATGAACTGACTCTAGGGAGGATTGTAAAAATGTATATGAATGCATATAAACACTGGATAGCTCAGTTTGGTTGTTGGCAATGGAATATATTCTTCATAGGTTGTTAGCAGCTGACAGACAACTCCGAAAGGTTGGCAGCAGTGAGTGAACACTTCCGATGATTTGGCAGATGTGAGACAGATAGATTGGAAGGGTTGGTATCAATAAATAGGCAATTGAGAAGGGTTGGCAGTAAGGGTAGACTTAAACTTGAAAGGGTCGGATTAAAGTTATCGAGGCGTCAAGTGTTTGGAACAAAGACCCAGTTAAACAAGCAATTCAACGGTCACACACACCTGGTTACGACCTGTTGTTACTGATTCCCGCCAACCTCAAGGGAAAGGTCTTCCACCTCATCACTAATGTTATTTTAATGCTTTATATATATATATATATATATATATATATATATATATATATATATATATATATATATATATATATATATATATTCTATTCATTTATTATACTTTGTCACTCTCCCGCGTCAGCGAGGTAGCGAAAGGAAACAGACGAAAGAATGGCCTAACCCACTTACATACACATGTATATCCACACACGCACATATACATACCTATACACATCAACGTATACATATATATATACACACACAGACATATACATATATACACATGTACATAATTCCTACTGTCTGCCCTTATTCATTCCCGTCGCCACCCCGCCACATTCAAACATCCAACAGCCAGGATCGATCCCGGGACCCCTGTGCAACAGGCGGGAGCGCTACCGGTAGGCTATGCTCGCCCCTAATAGGGAAATGACTATTCGAATATTCAAATATATATATATATATATATATATATATATATATATATATATATATATATATATATTATATATATATATATATATATATATATATATATATATATATATATATATATATATATATGGGAAATGGCGAATAGTTTGAAAGAAAAATATATATATATATATATATATTCCTATGAGTCCACGAGGAAAATGAAACACGAAAAGTTCCCAAGTGCACTTTCGTGTAATAATCACATCATCAGGGGAGACACAAGAGAGAAATATAACAGTCAGTTGATATACATCGAAGAGACGAAGCTAGGACGCCATTTGGTAAACATGTGATTGTCCAAAACATGTTTTGTGGATACTACTAACACCATGGATATGTTGAGCAAAACTGTGGACAATGAAAGCTTGGAGAGTAGTTTGACATGAAGCTTCGAAGTAGCGAGTCGATACTCCCCAGGATCAAACCTGACGAAGAGAGAGGATTGACAACGGTGACTGTCTCAGTTGGAAGTGAAGGCGGTTGTACATACGGGCGAAATCCCCATCTATCTCTAACTTCCACATCACCCTTAGAGAGTTGAGTTTTTAAGACACATGTTCTAAAGTCCCCCTCAGGTTCCTGGTTGATAATAATTCATCTTAGAAAACGTATCTCCAGAGACAGTCTATTCTTTTTAACAGTATGAGAACTTGATTCTTTCCCGCTTTATTTATGGATACAACGACCTTTACTTACCTAATACTTTACGCTTTATTAGTAGAATAAAATTACTTTTATTCACGGTGGAGGTACTCTGTCTCATCCCGGAGTGTGACGCATAATGTTTAAAAGTTTATCAAAGAACTTGTGTGGCATTTCCCAACTTGTGTCTCACTGAAGAAAAAAAGAAATACGGAAACAAAACCAAATATAAGAGTTATCTCAACCCTCGCCTCTGATTTAGCCGGTGTTCCTTGCATCTGATAAACCAAGTTACGCTTTACAGGAAACTGCACTTAAAGTATCATACAATTTATGAGCGCATTCACAGCAGAGGAGGAGGAGGAGGAGGGAAGGTAGGTAGGTAAGAGGAGGGTGGTTATCTGGTGAATTATCTGATCCCACTGAAGAAATCTGATGAATTATCTGATCCCACTGAAGTAATCTGGGAATTATCTGATCCCACTGGGGAATTATTTGATCCCACTGAAGAAATCTGGTGAATTATCTGATCCCATTGAAGAAATCTGGGAATTATCTGATCCCACTGAGGAAATCTGGGGAATTATTTGATCCCACTGAAGAAATCTGGTGAATTATCTGATCCCATTGAAGAAATCTGGGGAATTATCTGATCCCACTGAAGAAATCTATTTTACCTCAAACTGGCCGAGCTTATCACAGACTCGTGAATCCCTCATTTCAGGATCAAAGAAGTGTCGAAGGCGATGATAAATTCAGAGCGTAGTGTGCATGTCTTGTGTTTCCCCAAACGTCAAATAACCGCGTGTATGAATACATCTCTATCCTCGCAAGTTCGATGACCACATGTATGAATACATCTCTATCTTCACAAGTTCGATAACCAAATGTATGAATACATCTTTATCTTCAAACGTCCTATAACCACATGTATTAATCTTTGTCCCTTGCTGGGAACCTATGAATGTACATCCTCTTTTCTCTGTTTTTGACACGGTAGGTTTGGGTCGGTGTGTTTCTCCTTCCACAAACATGATGGTCTGTTCTACAATGTTCACAGAAACTAGGACTGGACTGACAACTCCCTCTACCGCCTTCAGGAATTTTGGAGACAGGGGCTTGATGCTCCTAAGGTGTCGGACTGCAACTCTGAGACGAGGGATCTCTCTTTCTTTGGTGGGAGGAAGTGATGGTGGCGTTAGGATGGTACAACAACAGCTGCCGTCTGAAGTCTGGGTGATGTTTGGAGAAAGGGCAGGCAGGATTAGCATGTATGTGGTGATCGTACACACACACATATCCACCAGGAACCCTTGCGGTAGTGGACAGGGAGGTGGAACAGGTGGTGGAGGCACCGTCCACAAGCTTCCAGAATTGCTGTTGGTACGAGGTTGTAAACACTGACCACAACCCTCCAGATAAGCGCCCTCTGCCTGACGCACTTGTAATCACACCACCATAAACTCATCACTTCACTACTGCTCTCAGTTTTCCTGATTAGCTCAAGATCATAAACATATCATTTCACTTTTACTTCTTCGTTTAGGAGTGTACACTGATGTGTTGGGGATTAGAGGCGCCTCAAGAGGGGTATTTGAAAGGGTCATTATGCTCACCCAGGCTGTTACGATGAGCGGTAGGCATGTTCTCTGCCTGTGATTGTGTGTGTGTGTGACTACACCCTATACGTCTAGTGGGAGAAACATTACGGTCGTCCGAGAGCAAGTCGTAAGGGAGGGGGTCAAGCTCCCCTGTGGTGCATCTGTCATCATGTGTTACACAGAACAACAGCCCAACTGTCCGGTTCCCTAATTGCCCAATACACTGGACAATTTATGGCCACAGAAAGTGGGAACCGTTCACTGTAATCAAGCCTCGCCTCCCGTTGAAACAAATCCCCGTTTTCTTTAGTCCATTGGTTGTTTGTGTACGGACGAGACGTCTATGTCTTCGAATGTGGAAAAATTCAGCCTTTTAGGGATAATGTCTAAACAAACCTTGCAATAAATGTCACAACAACAACTATTACTAGTAACAAAATACCCAAAATTTTAACTATTCATTTTTTTCCATCCGGTCAGTAAGAGAGACTATGTACAATGTAGCTGATATAAAAGAACCAATTTTGTAACAATTTATGGAATGTTAGCCCACTGGGGGTCTGTCTAAGACCCTTTGTAAACTCTGTAATCCTTTTGCGCTACCGCTCACAGGATGAGCATGGGGTGCACAATAAATTAGCAGGTGATACTTGCCTCAGTCAAATCAGATACGATACTTTTTTGGAAATTTACTATTTCTTGGAGAATATTGATAAATAGTACAAATGAATTAACAGTATACACACACACACACACACACACACACACACACACACACACATATATATATATATATATATATATATATATATATATATATATATATATATTTTCACACTTTCTCTACTTCATCCATTCTCGGCGCCACCCCGCCCCACAAGAAGCAGCAACGCCACCCCCTGTATCAGTGAGGTAGCTTCAGGAAACAGACGAAGAAAGGCCATATCCACTCACACTCATTCTCTACTTATTATGTGCAATGCACCAAAACCGCAACCACCTATCCACATCTAGGCCCCACAGAAATATCCATGGTCTTCCACGGACGTATCACATGCCATGGTTTAGTCCAGAGACAGCACGTCGACCCCAGTATATCATATCGTTCCAATTCACAATATTCCGTGCACGTCTTTCACCATCCAGCATGTTCAGGCCCCGATCGTTCAAAATCTTTTTCACCTCCAAATTGGTCCCCTGCTTCTCCTTTTTCCATACAACTCTGATACATATATCCTCTTTGTCAACTTCTCACTCATTCTCTCCATATGGCCAAACCATTTTAACACACCCTCTTCTGCTCTCTCAGAGTCACACTTTTTATTACCACACATCTCTCTTACCCTTTCACTACTTGTTCGATCAAGCCATCTCACACTACATATTGTCCTCAAACATTTCATTTCCAACACATCCACCCTCCTCCGTACAACCCTATCTATAGCCTTTGCCTCGTATCCATATAATATCGTTGGAACAACTATTCCTTCAAATAAACCCATTTTTGCTCCGAAATAATGTTTTCTTTTTCGACACATTCTTCATCGCTCCCAGAACCTTCGCCCCCTTCCCCACCCTATGACTCACTTCCGCTTCCATGACGCCATTCACTGCCAAGTCCACACCCAGGTATCTAAAAACAATTCACTTACTCCAATTTTCCCGATACAAACTTACATCCAAAATAACGTATCCCTCAACCCTACAGAACCTAATAACCTTTCTCTAATTCACATTTACTCTCTACTTTCTCCTTTCACACACTTTTCTAAACTTAATCACTAACTTTTGCAGTTCCTCATTCGAATCAGCTACCAGTGCTGTATCATTGGCGAAAAACTGACTGACTTCCCAGGACCAATCATCCCCAACAGACTACATAACCGGCCCGCTCTACAAAACTCTTGTATTTATCAGTAACCACCAAATACATAAACAAATTAAACAACCGTGATGACATCACAGACCCCCTGCAACAGACCGACTTTCACTAGGAACCATTCACTCTTCTCTTTTCCTACTCATACACATGCCATACACCCTTGATAAAAACTTCTCACTGTTTCTACCAGCTTACCTCCCACACCATATATTCTCAATACCTTCCACAAAGCATCTCTATCAACCCTATCATATGCCATCTCCCGATCCATAAATGCCACATATAAATACATCTGTTTTCTAATTATTTATCACACACATTCCTCAAAGCAAACACCTGATCCACACATCCTTCAGTAACCACTTTTGAAACCACATTGGTTTTAGCCTTTTCTGATGCTTTGTACAAGCCTAAACCCTCTCAGTCAATACCATTCCATACAACTTTCCAGGTATGCTCAATAAATAAATGCCTCTGTAGTTTGAACACTAAATCTTTATCCCCCTTGCCTTTGCACAATGGTATTATACATGCATTCCGCTAATCCTCCGGCACTTCACCATGGTCCATACATATACTGAATATCTTTACCAACAATTCAACAAAACATTTACCTCTTCTTGATAAATTCAGCTGCAATACCATCTACTCCCGCCGCCTTGCCGGATTTATTTTTCATCTTCCGCAAGGCTTTCATCACCTCTTCTCTCTTCAAATTTCTCTCTGACTCTCTCACTTCGCATGCCACCCAGACCACAACACCCTTCATCTCCCACCCTACCATCAAACACATTCAACAATCCTTTAAAATACTCACTCCATCTGCTCCCCTCTCTATAACTAACTACCTGTTATCACATCCCCTGTTGCTCCAGTCATCAATGTTCCCATTTGCTCTCTTGTCTTTCGCACATTATTCACCTCCTTCTAAAACACCTAAAGTTCTAAAGTTTAATGATACTCTCACCCCAACTTTCATTTGCCTTCTTTTTCAACCTTTGCACCTTCTTCTTGACCTTCTGCCGCTTTCTCTTATACATCTCCCAGTCATTTGCACTCCTTTCTTGTCAGCTCCGTATCTGATCGGTTTCCTGCGTTTGTGAGGTAGCACCAGGAACAGACAAAAATGGTCGCATTCGCTCACATCCATTCTCTAGCTGCCATGTGCAATGCAACGAAACCACAGCTCCCTATCCACGACCAAGCCTTTCAAACCTTTCCATGATTTACCCAAAGTGCTTCACATACCCTGGTTCAATCCGCTGTCAGCATGTAAACCCCAGTATGACGCATCATTTAATTCCTTCTATTCCGTGTAAGCCTTTCACCCTCCTGCATTTTCAGGTCTCAATCACTCAGTCTTTTTTAATCTATCCTTCCAGCTCCAACTGGTCTCCCTGTTTTCTTTGTTTTCTCCACTTCTGTCACATATATCCTCTTTTTCAACCTTTTCTCACTCATTCTGCCCATATGTCCAAACCCTTTCACCGCACTTCAATTCCCTCAAACACACTCTTTTTATTACCACACATCTATCTCACCCTTTCATTAATGACTCGAGCACACCACATATTGCCCTCAAACATTTCATGTCCAACAGGTCCACTCTCCTCTGCACAGCCTTATTTATAGCACATGCCTCGCAGTCATATAATATTGTTGGGACTATTATTCCTTCAAACATACCCATTTCTGCCCTCTTACATACCGTTCTATCTTTTTACACATTCTTCATCGCTTCCAGAACCTTCGCCTCCTTCCCCACTCTATAACTCATTTCTGCTTCCATGATTCCATTTGCAATGTCCACTCCTAGGTATAAAAAATGCTGCCCTTCCTCCCATTTTTCTCAATCAAAAGTCACATCCCACCTAACCTGTCTCTCAACCCTGCTGAACTTAATAACCTTGTTTGTATTCACATTTACTCTCACCTTTCTCCTTTTACACACTTTTCCAAACTCAGTCACCAACTTCTGCAGTTTCTCACTCGAAACAGCCACCAGTACTGTATCATCGACGAACAACAACTGACTCACTTCCCAGGACCAATCATCCCCAACATACTGCATCCTCATCCCTCTCTCCAAGACTCGCATCTACCTCGCTCACTACTACATCCATAAACAAATTTAACAACCATGATGACATCACACACCCCTACAGTAAACACTTGGAACCATTTACTCTTCTCTCTTCCTACTCATACACATTCCATACACCCTTAATAAAAACCTCGCACTGTTTCTAGTACCTTTACTCCAACAGCATATATTTTCAATATCTTCCACAAATCTATACCAACCCTATCATATGCCTTTTCCAGATCCAAAAATTTCATGTACAAATCCATTTGTTTTTCTAAGTATTTCTCACACATTCTTCAAAACAAAAACCTGATCCTCACATCCTTTAGTAACCACTTCTGAAACCACACAGCTTCTTGCCAATCTGATGCTCTGTACAAGCCTTCACCCTCTCAATAAATACCCTCCCAAACAACCTTTTAGGTATACTCAATAAACGTATGCCTTTATAGTTTGAACACTCATCTTTATCCCCTTTGCTTTTGTACAATGGCATCATACATGCATTTCGCCAATCCTGAAGTACTTCACGATGATCCATACATTCATTGAAAATCCTTATCAACTATTCAAAGTCAGTCACCTCTTTTCTCAAAAATTCAACTGCAATACCATCCACTCCTGCCGCCTTGCCGGATTTCATCTAGCGCAAGGATTTCAGCACCTCTTCTCTTCACCAAACCACTCTCTCTCTCTCTGACTCTCTAACTTCGCACACTACCCCGACCCCCCAGAAAACCTATATCTGCCACTTTGCCATCAATTACATTCAACAATCCTTCAAAATACTCACTCCATCTACTCCTTACTCCTTTACTACCAATTATCACGTACAGCCTTGTTCTTTCACCGATGTTCCCATTTGTTCTCTTGTCTTTCGCACATTATTTACCTTCTTACAAAACATCTTTTTATTCTTCCCAAAGTTTAATGATACTCTCTCTTCCTAACTCTCATTTGCCCTCTTTGTAAACTGCCCCTTCCTCTTGACCTCCCGCCGCTTTCTCTTATACATTTCCCAATCATTTGCACTCCTTCCTTGTATGTTCCGTATTTGAATGCAGTTTCCCGCGTTTGTGAGTTTGGACCAGGAGCACACAAAAATGGTCGCATTCGCTCACATCCATTCTCTAGCTGTCTTGCGTAATGCAGCAAACCCCAGCTCTCTATCCACAACCAAGCCCCACAAACCTTTCCATATTTTACTCAGGGCGCTTCACATGCCCTGGCTCAATCCATCGTGAGGATGTTAACCCCCGTATGCCACATCGTTCCAATTAATTCTATTCCGTGCAAGCCTTTCACCCTCCTGCATCTTAAAGTCCCAGTGACATAAAAAAATTCTCTTCACTTCATCCTTTCGTCTCCAATTGGTCTCTCTGTTCCCTTTGTTCCCTCTGCTTCTGATACATATATCCCCTTTTTCAACCTTTCATCACTCATTTTATCCAAATGTCCAAACTCTTTCATCACACTCTTCAGTTCTCTCAACCACACTCGTTTTTTTTTTTTTTACCACAGATCTCTCTTACCTTTTCACTAATTACTCGATCAAACCACCTCACACCACATATTGCTCTCAAATATTTCATGTCCAACAGGTCCGCTCTCCTCTGCTCAGCCTTATCTATAGCCCATGCCTCGCAACCATATAATGCTGTTGGGACTATTGTTCCTTCAAACATGCCCATTTCTGCCCTCTTACATACCGTTCTCTTTTTCCACATTTTTCTCATCCTACCCAGAACCTTCGCCCCCTTCCCCACCCTATGGCTCATTTCCGCTCATATAATTCATTTTGCTGCCAGGTCCATTCCAAGGTATATAAAATGCTGCACATCCTCCAATATTTTCATCTTTAAACTCACATCCCTCTTAACCTGTCCTGCAGTTCTGCTGAATCTAATAACATTGCTTTTATTCACATATACTCTCAACTTTCTCCTTTCACATACTTTTCCTAACTCAGCCACCAACTTCTGCAGTTTCTCTCTCTAATCAGCCACCAGTGCTGTATCATTGGCGAACAACAACTGACTGACTTCCCAACAGACTTCATACTCACCCCTCTCCAAGACTCTCATTTAGCTCCCTCACCACCCCATCCATAAATAAACTGAACAACCATATTGACGCCACACACCGCTGCAGCAGACCAACCTTCACTTGGAACCATTCACTCTTCTCCCTTCCTACTCATACATATGCCATACACCCTTGATAAAATTTTCTCACTGTTTCTACCAGCTTCCCTCCCACACTACGTATTCTCAGTACCTTCCACAAAGCATCACTATCAACCCTAGCATATGCCATCTCTAGATTCATAAATGCTATAAGCAAATACATCTGTGTTTCTAAGTATTTCTCACAAACACCTGATCCACACATCCTTTAGTAACCACTTCTCAAACCAGAATGCTTCTCGCCAATCTGATGCTCTGTACAAGCGTTCACCCTCTCAATCAATACCATCCCAAACAATTTTCCTGTTATACTCAATAAACTTGTGCCTCTGTAGTCTGAACACGCTTCTTTATCCTCTTTGACTTTGAACAATGGCATAATACATTTATTCCGCCAGTCCTGCGGCACTTCACCATGATCCATCCGTACACTGAATATCCTTCCCAATCATTCAACAACACGGTCACCTCTTTTCTCAATATGTTCAACTTCAGTACCACCCACTCCTGACGGCTTGCCGGACTTCCTCTTCCGCAAGGCTTTCACCACCTCTTCTCTCGTTACCAAACCACTCTCCCTGACTCTCACTTCGCACACAACCCCGACCAAAGAAACTACATCTGCCACTCTATCATCAAATACATTCAACGATCCTTCAAAATAATCACTCCATCTCCTCTTTCCATCACTCCCTTACTCCTTCACCGATGTTGCCATTTGTTCTCTTGTCTTTCGTACATTATTTACCTCCTTCCAAAACATCATTACATTTTCTCTCTACCCAACTCTCATTTGCCCTCTTTTTCAATCCTTGCACCATTCTCTTGGCCTCCTACCGCTTTCTCTTATACATCTCCCAATCATCTGCACTATATTCAATGTAATTACCGTAATTGATCGCAGTTTCCCGCGTTTCCCTGGAACAGGCAAAAATGGTCGCATTCGATCACATCCATTCTCTAGTTATGTGTAATGCACCGAACTCCAGCTCCCTATCGACAATGAAGCCTTCCAAACCTTTCCTTGGTTTACCCAAGGCGTTTCACGTGCCCCAGTTCAATCCACTGTCATCATGGTAACCCCTGTATGCCACATCGTTCCAATTCATTCTATTCCGTGCATGCCTTTCACCTTCCTGCATATTCAGGTTCCAATCTCTTAACGTTTCATTTACTCCATTCTTCCATCTGCAATTGGTCTCCCTGTTCTCTTTGTTCTTCCACTTCTGACACATGTAATCTCTTTTTCAACCTTTCCATACTCATTCTCTCCGTATGTCCTAACTTTTTCATCACAATCTGCAGTTCTCTCAACCACAGTCTTTATATTTCCACACATCTCTCTTAACCTTCCATTAATTACTCGATCAAACCAAACACACCACATATAGTCCGGAAACATTTCATGTCCAACAGGTCCACTATCCTCAGTACAGCCTTATCTATATCCTATACCTCGCGTCCATTTAATATTGCTGGAACCACTATTCCATGAAACTTACCCATTTCTGCCCTCTTACATCCTGTTCTCTCTTTCCACACATTCTTCATCGCTCCCAGAACCTTCTCCCCCTTCCCCACCCTATGACTCATTTCCATTTCCATGATTCCATTTGCTCACATGTCAACTCTTAGGTATCTAAAATAGTGCACTTCCTCCCAATTTCCTCCAATCAAACTCACATCCAAACTAACCTGTCCCTCAACCCTGCTGAACCTAATAATCGTGGTCTTATTCACATTTACTCTCAACTTTCTCCTTTCACACACTTTCCCAATCTCAGTCACCAACTTTTGTAGTTTCTCTGTCGAATCACCCACAAGCGCTTTATCATCGGCGAACAACAACTGACTAACTTTCTAGGACCAGTCACCCCCCAACAGACTGCATACTTACCCCGCTCTCCAAGACCTGCATTTACCTACCTAACCACCCCATCCACAAACAAATTGAACAACCATAGTGACACCATATACCCCTGCTACAGACCAGCCTTCATACACATGCCATTCACCCTTGAAAAAAAGTTCTCCAAGCTTCTAGCATCTTACATCCCACACCATATATTCTCAATACCTTCCATAAAGACTGTCTACCAACCCTATGCTTTACCTTCTTTAGATCAATAAATGCCTCATATAAATACATCTCTTTTTCTAAGTATTTCTCACTCACATTCTTCAAAGCAAACACCTGATCCCCACATTCTTTAGTAACCACATCTGAAACCACACGCTTCTCGCCAATCTAATGCTCTGTACAAGCCTTCACCCTCTAAATCAATACCTTTCCATACAATTTTCCAGTAATACTCAATAAACTTGTGCCTCTGTAGTTTGAACACTCATCTGTATCTCCTTTGCCTTTGTACAGTGGCATTATACATGCATTCCGCCCATCCTCAGGCACTTCACCATGATCCATACATACATTTAATATCCTTACCAACATCACAGCCACCTCTTTTCTCAATTAACTGAACTGGAATATCGTCCACTCCTACCGCCTTGCCAGATTTCATCTTCCACAAGGCTTTCATCACCTCTTCTCTCTTTCACTAAACCACTCTCCCAGACTCTCTCACTTCCCACACCACCCAGACCAAAACACCCTGTATCATGAAACGCATTCAACAATCCCTCAAAATACTTAATCTATCTCCTCTTCATCCCATCACTACCTGTTATCACGAACTCCTCGCTCCGTTCACAGATGTTCCCATTTGTTCTCTTATCTTTCGCACATAATTTACCTCCTTCCAAAACATATTCTTATTCTCCCTAAAGTTTTATGATATTCTCTCATCCCAACTCTCATTTGCCCTTTTTTTCAACCCATGCACCTTCCTCTTGTCCTCCTGCCGCTTTCTCTTATACATCTCCCAGTCATTTGCATTCCTTCCTTGTAGGTACCGTATGTGATCACAGTTTTCTGCTTTTGTGAGCTAGCATCAGAAACAGACAAAAATGGTCGCATTTGGTCACATACATTCTCTAGCTGTCATGCATAATGCACCGAACCCCAGTTCTGTATCCACAACCAAGCCTCAAAAACCTTTCCATTGTTTACCAAAGACGCTTCACATGCCCTAGGCAATCCACTGTCAGCATGTTAACCCCAGTTTGCCACATCATTCCAATTCATTATATACCATGGAAGCGTTTCACCCTCCTGCATATTCAGGTCCCAATCAAAGTATTTTTTATTTCATCCTTTTATCTCCAGTTGATCTCCTGTTCTCTTTGTTCCCTCTACTTCTGACACATATATCCTCTTTTTCAAACTTTTCTCACTCATTCTCTCCAAATGTCCAAACTTTTCATCACACTCTTCAGTTCTCTCAACCACACTCTTTTTATTACCACACATCTCTCATATCCTTTCTCTAATTACTCGATCAAACGATCTCACACTATATATTGTCCTCAAACATTTCATGTCCAACAGGTCCATTCTCCTCTGCCCAGCCTTATCTATAGCCCATGCCTCGCATCTATTTAATATTTTTGTGACTACTATTCCCTCTCACATACCCATATCAACCGACTTAGATATCGTTCTCTCTTTCCACACATTTTTCATCGCTCCAAAAATCTTCGCCCCTTCCTCACCCTATGACTCATATCCGCTTCTATTATTCCAATTGCTGCCATGTCCACTCCCACTTATCTAAATTGCTGCATTTCCTGCCATGTTTCTCAATTTCAACTCACATCCAACCTCACCTGTCCCTCAACCCTTACGAACCTAATACCCTAATATACTCTCAATTTTTTTCCTGCACACATCTTTCCAAACTCAGTCACAAAGTTCTGCTGTTTCTCACTCGAATCAGTCACCAGTGTTGTATCACTGGCGAAGAACAACTGAATCAATCCCCAGGATCAAGCATCCTCAACAGTTTGCATATTCACCCTTCTCTCCAAGACTTGTATTTACCTCACTCACTATCTCATCCATAAACAAACTGAACAACTAAAGTGACATCATACACCCCTGCAGCAAACAAACCTCCACTTGGAACCATTCACTCTTCTCTCTTCTTTCTCACACACATGCCATACACTCTTCCAGCAGTTTACCTCCCACACCATATATTCTCAATATCTTCCGTAAAGAATCTCTATCATCCCTATCATATGCCTCCTCCAGATCCATAAATGTCTCATAGAAATCCACCTGTTTTTTCTAAGAATTTATTACACACATTTTTCATAGCAAACACCTGATCATCACATTTACCAGGAATACTCAACAAACTTATATCTCTGTAATTTGAGCACTCACTCTTATCCCCTTTGCCTTTGTACAATGGCACTATGCACGCATTCCGCCAATCCTCAGGCGTAACCACTTCTGAAACCACACGGCTTCTCGCCAATCTGATCCTCTGTACAAGACTTCGTTCTTTCAGTCATTACCCTCCCATACAATTTTCCCGGTATACTGAATAAACTTATGCCTCTGTAGTTTGAACGCTCATCTGTATCCCCTTTGCCTTTGTATATGCATATGCATTCCGACAATCCTCAGGGAATTCATAATGATCCGTTCACATAATGAATACCCTTACCAACCATTCAACAACACAGTCACCTCTTTACCCAATAAATTCAATTGCCATACCATCCACTCCTGCCTCCTTACCGGATTTCATCTTCCGCAAGGCTTTCATCACCTCTTCTCTCTTCACCAAACCATTCTCCCAGACTCTCTCACTTCGCACACCACCTCGACCAAATACCCTATATCTACCACTCTATCACCACTTATTGTCCACAAACATTTCATGTCCAACAGGTCCACTCTCCTTTGCACAGCCTTTGTACAATGCTTCGAATTCATTTTATATTGTTGGGACTACTGTTCTTTCAAATGTACCCATTTCTGCCCTCTTAGGTAACGTTCTCTTTTTCCACATATCCTCAGAACTCCCAGAACCTTGGCCCCATCAAGACCCTCTGACTCATTTCCCTTCCATGATTCCATTTGTGCCATATCCACTCAGGTATCTAAAATGCTCCAATTCCTCCCTTTTTCTCCATTAAACTCACATCCAACCTAACCTGTCCCTCAACTCTGCTGAATCTAATAACCTTGTCTTATTCACATTTACTCTCAACTTTCTCCTTCCCACACTTTTCCAATCTCATCGACCAACTTTGCAGTTTCTCACTCGAATCACCACCAGCGCTTTATCATCGGCAAAACAATAACTGACTACTTTCCTGGACCAATCATCCCCCCAACAGATGCATACTCACCCTCTCTCCAAGACTGCATTTACCTACCAAACCACCCCATCCAAAGACAAATGAACAACCATAGTGACACCATATACCCCTGCTACAGACCAGCCTTCATACACATGCCATTCACCCTTGAAAAAAAGTTCTCCAAGCTTCTAGCATCTTACATCCCACACCATATATTCTTAATACCTTCCATAAAGACTGTCTACCAACCCTATGTTTTACCTTCTTTAGATCAATAAATGCCTCATATAAATACATCTCTTTTTCTAAGTATTTCTCACTCACATTCTTCAAAGCAAACACCTGATCCCCACATTCTTTAGTAACCACATCTGAAACCACACGCTTCTCGCCAATCTAATGCTCTGTACAAGCCTTCACCCTCTAAATCAATACCTTTCCATACAATTTTCCAGTAATACTCAATAAACTTGTGCCTCTGTAGTTTGAACACTCATCTGTATCTCCTTTGCCTTTGTACAGTGGCATTATACATGCATTCCGCCCATCCTCAGGCACTTCACCATGATCCATACATACATTTAATATCCTTACCAACATCACAGCCACCTCTTTTCAATTAACTGAACTGGAATATCGTCCACTCCTACCGCCTAGCCAGATTTCATCTTCCACAAGGCTTTCATCACCTCTTCTCTCTTTCACTAAACCACTCTCCCAGACTCTCTCACTTCCCACACCACCCAGACCAAAACACCCTGTATCATGAAACGCATTCAACAATCCCTCAAAATACTCAATCTATCTCCTCTTCATCCCATCACTACCTGTTATCACGAACTCCTCGCTCCGTTCACAGATGTTCCCATTTGTTCTCTTATCTTTCGCACATAATTTACCTCCTTCCAAAACATATTCTTATTCTCCCTAAAGTTTTATGATATTCTCTCATCCCAACTCTCATTTGCCCTTTTTTTCAACCCATGCACCTTCCTCTTGACCTCCTGCCGCTTTCTCTTATACATCTCCCAGTCATTTGCATTCCTTCCTTGTAGGTACCGTATGTGATCACAGTTTTCTGCTTTTGTGAGCTAGCATCAGAAACAGACAAAAATGGTCGCATTTGGTCACATACATTCTCTAGCTGTCATGCATAATGCACCGAACCCCAGTTCTATATCCACAACCAAGCCTCAAAAACCTTTCCATTGTTTACCAAAGACGCTTCACATGCCCTGGGCAATCCACTGTCAGCATGTTAACCCCAGTTTGCCACATCATTCCAATTCATTATATACCATGGAAGCGTTTCACCCTCCTGCATATTCAGGTCCCAATCAAAGTATTTTTTATTTCATCCTTTTATCTCCAGCTGATCTCCCTGTTCTCTTTGTTCCCTCTACTTCTGACACATATATCCTCTTTTTCAAACTTTTCTCACTCATTCTCTCCAAATGTCCAAACTTTTCATCACACTCTTCAGTTCTCTCAACCACACTCTTTTTATTACCACACATCTCTCATATCCTTTCTCTAATTACTCGATCAAACGATCTCACACTACATATTGTCTTCAAACATTTCATGTCCAACAGGTCCATTCTCCTCTGCCCAGCGTTATCTATAACCCATGCCTCGCATCTATTTAATATTTTTGTGACTACTATTCCTTCTCACATACCCATATCAACCGACTTAGATATCGTTCTCTCTTTCCACACATTTTTAATCGCTCCAAAAATCGTCGCCCCTTCCTCACCCTATGACTCATATCCGCTTTGATTATTCCAATTGCTGCCATGTCCACTCCCACTTATCTAAACTGCTGCATTTCCTGCCATGTTTCTCAATTTCAACTCACATCCAACCTCACCTGTCCCTCAACCCTTACGAACCTAATACCCTAATACTCTCAATTTTTTTTCCTGCACACAGCTTTCCAAACTCAGTCACCAAGTTCTGCTGTTTCTCGCTCGAATCAGTCACCAGTGTTGTATCACTGGCGAAGAACAACTGAATCAATCCCCAGGATCAAGCATCCTCAACAGATTGCATATTCACCCTTCTCTCCAAGACTTGTATTTACCTCACTCACTATCTCATCCACAAACAAACTGAACAACTAAAGTGACATCATACACCCCTGCAGCAAACAAACCTCCACTTGGAACCATTCACTCTTCTCTCTTCTTTCTCACACACATGCCATACACTCATCCAGCAGTTTACCTCCCACACCATTTTTTTTTTTTTTTTTTTTTTTTATACTTTGTCGCTGTCTCCCGCGTTTGCGAGGTAGCGCAAGGAAACAGACGAAAGAAATGGCCCAACCCCCCCCCCCCCATACACATGTATATACATACGTCCACACACGCAAATATACATCCCTACACAGCTTTCCATGGTTTACCCCAGACGCTTCACATGCCTTGATTCAATCCACTGACAGCACGTCAGCCCCGGTATACCACATCGCTCCAATTCACTCTATTCCTTGCTCTCCTTTCACCCTCCTGCATGTTCAGGCCCCGATCACACAAAATCTTTTTCACTCCATCTTTCCACCTCCAATTTGGTCTCCCTCTTCTCCTTGTTCCCTCCACCTCCGACACATATATCCTCTTGGTCAATCTTTCCTCACTCATCCTCTCCATGTGCCCAAACCACTTCAAAACACCCTCTCCTGCTCTCTCAACCACGCTCTTTTTATTTCCACACATCTCTCTTACCCTTACGTTACTCACTCGATCAAACCACCTCACACCACACATTGTCCTCAAACATCTCATTTCCAGCACATCCATCCTCCTGCGCACAACTCTATCCATAGCCCACGCCTCGCAACCATACAACATTGTTGGAACCACTATTCCTTCAAACATACCCATTTTTGCTTTCCGAGATAATGTTCTCGACTTCCACACATTCTTCAAGGCCCCCAGAATTTTCGCCCCCTCCCCCACCCTATGATCCACTTCCGCTTCCATGGTTCCATCCGCTGCCAGATCCACTCCCAGATATCTAAAACACTTCACTTCCTCCAGTTTTTCTCCATTCAAACTCACCTCCCAATTGACTTGACCCTCAACCCTACTGTACCTAATAACCTTGCTCTTATTCACATTTACTCTTAACTTTCTTCTTCCACACACTTTACCAAACTCAGTCACCAGCTTCTGCAGTTTCACACATGAATCAGCCACCAGCGCTGTGTCATCAGCGAACAACAACTGACTCACTTCCCAAGCTCTCTCATCCCCAACAGACTTCATACTTGCCCCTCTTTCCAAAACTCTTGCAAAACTCCCACACCATATATTCTCAATATCTTCCGTAAAGAATCTCTATCATCCCTATCATATGCCTCCTCCAGATCCATGAATGTCTCATAGAAATCCACCTGTTTTTTCTAAAAAATTATTACACACATTTTTCATAGCAAACACCTGATCATCACATCCTTTAGTAACCACTTCTGAAACCACACGGCTTCTCGCCAATCTGATCCTCTGTACAAGACTTCGTTCTTTCAGTCATTACCCTCCCATACAATTTTCCCGGTATACTGAATAAACTTATGCCTCTGTAGTTTGAACGCTCATCTGTATCCCCTTTGCCTTTGTATATGCATATGCATTCCGACAATCCTCAGGGAATTCATAATGATCCGTTCACATAATGAATACCCTTACCAACCATTCAACAACACAGTCACCTCTTTACCCAATAAATTCAATTGCCATACCATCCACTCCTGCCTCCTTACCGGATTTCATCTTCCGCAAGGCTTTCATCACCTCTTCTCTCTTCACCAAACCATTCTCCCAGACTCTCTCACTTCGCACACCACCTCGACCAAATACCCTATATCTACCACTCTATCACCACTTATTGTCCACAAACATTTCATGTCCAACAGGTCCACCCTCCTTTGCACAGCCTTTGTACAATGCTTCGAATTCATTTTATATTGTTGGGACTACTAATTTTTCAAATGTACCCATTTCTGCCCTCTTAGATAACGTTCTCTTTTTCCACATATCCCTCAGAACTCCCAGAACCTTGGCCCCAATCAAGACCCTCTGACTCATTTCCGCTTCCATGATTCCATTTGTTGCCATATCCACTCCCAGGTATCTAAAATGCTCCAATTCCTCCCTTTTTTTCTCCATTTAAACTCACATCCAACCTAACCTGTCCCTCAACTCTGCTGAATCTAATAACCTTGCTCTTATTCACATTTACTCTCAACTTTCTCCCCTCACTTACTTTTCCAAACTCACTCGCCAACTTCTGCAGTTTCTCACTCGAATCAGCCACCAGTGCTGTATCATTGGCAAACAACAACTGACACTTCCCGGGACCAATCATCCTCAACAGATTGAATACTCACCTCTCTCTCCAAGTCTCACATTTACCTCCCACACACCCCATCCATAGACAAACTGAACAACCATGGTGATATCACACACCCCTGAAGAAGACCAAACTTCACTTAGAATCATTCACTCTTCTCTCTTGCTACTCATACACATGCCTTACACCCGTGATAGAAAATTCTCACTGCTTCTAGCAGCTTATTCTAAAGCATATATTTTCAGTACCTTCCACAACGCATCTCTATCAACCCCATCATATGGCTTCTCCAAATCCATAAATGCAATATACAAATAACCTGTTTTTCTATGTATTTCTCACACACAGTTTTCAAAGCAAACAACTGATCTACACATCCATCAATAACCACTTCCGAAACCCCACTGCTTCTCGCCAATCTGATGCTCTGTACAAGCCTTCACCTCAGTCAATACCCTCCTAAACTCAATAAACTAATGCCTTTGTAGTTTGAACACTCACCTGTATTCCGCCAATCCTCAGGCACTTCGCCATGATCCATACATACACTGAATATATAAACAACCATTCAACAACACAGTCACCTCATTTCTCAATAAATTCAAGTGCAATACCATCCACTCCTGCCGCCTTGCCGGATTTCTTCTTCCGCAAGACTTTCACCACCTCTTCTCTCTTCACCAAACCACTCTCCCTGACTCTCTTATTTCGCACACCACTCCGACCAAAACACCCTACATCTGCCACTCTATCATCGAACATTCGATAATCCTTTAAAATGTTCAATCCATCTCTTCCTCACTCCATCACTACCTGTTATCACAGCCCCCCTTATCCCCTTCACCTATGTTTCCATTTGTTCTCTTGTCTTTCGCACATTATTTACCTCCTTTAAAAACATCTTTTTATTTTCCCTAAAGTTTAATGATACTCTCCCACCCCACCTCTTATTTGCCCTCTTTTTCAACCCTTGCACACTCCTCCTTACCTCCCACAGCTTTCTCATTTTCACTCCTTCCTTGTAAGTACCGTATTTGATCGCAAATTCCCGCGTTTGTGAGGTAGCACTAGGAACAGACGAAAATGGTTGCATTCGCTCACATATAGTTTTCTAGCTATCATATGTAATGCACAGAACTATCTACCTATCCATAAACAAGTCTCACAGACCTTTTCATGGTTTACCCAAGGCGCTTCACGTGCCCCGGTTCAACCCATTGTTAGGATGTTAACCCCTGTATGCCACATCTTTCCAATTAATTTAATTCCGTGCAAGTGTTTCACCCTGTTGCATCTTCAGGTCCCAATCACTCAAAACCTCTTTTACTCCGTCCTTCCATATAATATTGTTGGGACTACTATTCCTTCAAACATACCCATTTCTGCAGTCTTAAATACAGTATTCTCTTTTCACACATTCTTCATCGCTCCCAGAACTTTCGCCCCGTTCCCCACTCTATGACACATTTCATCTTTCATGATTCCATTTACAATCATGTCCACTCCCAGATATCAAAAATGCTACAATTCCTTCCATTTTTCTCCATTCAAACTCACATCTCGCCTGACCTGTCCCTCAACCCTGCTGAACCTCATAAGCTTGCTCTTATTCACTTTTACTTTCAATTTCTCCTTTCACCACTTTTCCAGACTCAGTCACCACCCTCTGCAGTTTCTCTCTCGAATCAGTCAACAGTGCTGCATCATCAGTGAACAACAACTATCTCACTTCCTAGGACCAGTCATCCTCAACAAACTGCATACTCACCCCTCTCTCCAAGACTCATATTCACCTCCCTCACCACCCGATCCATGAACAAACTGAAGAACAATGGTGACATCACACAAAACTGCAGCAGACCAACCTTAACTTGGAACCATTCACTCTTCGGTCTTCCTACTTATACACATGCCTTATCTCCTTGATAGATACTTCTCACTGCTTCTAGCAGCTTAACTCCCACACCATATATTCTCAATACCTTCTACAAAGCATTTTTATCAACCCTACCATATGCCTTCTCCAGATCCATAAATTCCACATATAGATGCATCTGCTTTTCTAAGTATTTTTCACACACACTTTCTTCAAAGGAAACACCTGATCCACACATTCTTCAGTAACCACTTCTGAAACCACACTGCTTCTAGCCAATCTGATGCTCTGGACAAGCCTTCACCCTCTCAATCAATGCCCTCCCATACAATTTTCTTGGTATACTCAATAAACGAATGCCTCTGTAATTTGAATACTCCTCTGTATCTCTTTTATTTGTAGAATATCATTATACATGCATTCCTCTACTCCTCAGGCATTTCACCATGATCCATACATACAATGAATATCCTTACCAACCATTCAACTACAATACCATCCACTCCTGCTGCCTTGCCGGATTTCATCTTCCGCAAGGCTTTCACCACCTCTTCTCTTTTCACCAAACCATTCGAACTGACTCTCTCACTTCGCACATCACCCCGACCAAACACCCCACATATGAAACTCTATCATCAAACACATTCAACAATCCTTTAAAATATTCAGTTCATCTCCTCATTTCATCACTACATGATATCACGGCACCCCTTGCCCCCTTCACAGATATCTATATTTAGTTTCTTGTCTTTTGAGTGTTCTTTACCTCCTTCCAAAATATCTTTTTATTTTCTCTAATGTTTAATGATACTCTCTCACCCCAACTCTCATTTGCCCTATTTTTCAATCCTTGCATCTTCCTCTTGACCTCGTTCCGCTTTCTCTTATACATCTCCCAGTCCTTTGCACTCCTGCCTTGTAAGTACCGTATTTGATCGTAGGTTCCCGCGGTTGTTATGTAGCACCAGGAACAGATGAAAATGGTCGCATTCGTTCAAATCCATTCTCTAGCTGTCATATGTAATGCACCGAACCCCAACTCCCTACCCATAACCAAGCCTCAAAAACCTTTTCATGGTTTACCCATGGTGCTTCGCGTACCCTGGTTCAATCCATTGTCAACATATTAACCCCTGTATGCCACATCGTTCCAGTTCATTTTATTCCGTGCAAGCATATCAGCCTCCTGCATCTTCAGGTCCCAACCACTCAAAATCTTTCTTAATCCATCCTTCCTTTTCCAATTGGTCTCCCTATTCTGTTTGTTCCCTATACTTCTGACACGGATATCCTCTTTTTCAGCCTTTCTTCACTCATGCTCTCCATATGTCCAAACCCTTTCATCACGTCTTTCAGTTCTCTCAACCACACACTTTTATTGCCACACATCTCTCATACCGTTTGTTTAATTACTCGATCAAACCACCTCACACCACATACTGTCCTCAAACATTTCATGTCCAACAGATCCGCTCTCCTCTGCATAACCTTATCCGTACCCCCATGCGTGCATCCATTTATAATTGTTGGGACTACTATTCCTCCAAACTTGCCCATTTCTATGACTCATTTCCCATGACTCATTTCCACTTCCATGATTCCATTTCCTGCCACATCCACGCCCACATATCAGAAATGTTGCACTTCCTCCCTTTTTCCTCCGTTTAAAGTCTCATCCCACCTAACCTGTTCCTCAACCCTGTTGAATCTAATAACCTTTCTCTTATTCACATTCACTCTCAACTTTCTCCCTTCACACTCTTTTGCACAGTCAGTCCTCAACTGCAGTTTCTTACTCGAATCAGCCACCAGTGGTATATCATCAGCGAACAACTGACTCACATCCATGGTGATATCACACACACCCCTGCATAAGACCAACGTTCACTTGGAACCATTCACTCTTCTCTCTTCCTACTCGAACATATGCCTTACACCCTTGATAAAAACTTCTCTGCTTCTAACAGTTTACCTCCCACACCATATATTCTTAATACCTTCCACAGAGCATCTCTATCAACCCTATCATATGCCTTCTTCAGATCCATAAATGCCACATACAAATACATCTGTTTTTCTTAGTAATTTTTACACACATTCTTCTGAGCAAACCTGAAGAAAACCAACCTTCACTTGGAACCATTCACTCTTCTCCCTTCCTACTCATACATATGCCTTACGCCCTTGGTAAAACCTTCTCACTACTTCTAGCAGCTTACCCCCCACACCATATATTCTTAATACCTTCCACAAAGCATCTCTATCAACCATATATGCCTTCTCCATATCCATAAATGCCACATGCAAATACATCTGTTTTTTTTAGGTGTTTATCACACACATCCTTCAAAGTAAACATCTGCTCCACACATTCTTCAGTACCCACTTCTGAAACCACACTACCCCTCGCCAATTTGATGCTTTATACAAGCCTTCACCCTCTCAATCAATACCCTTGCATAAAAGTTTCCAGGTATACTCAATAAACGTATGCTTCTGTAGTTTGAACACTCCTATGTATCTCCTTTGTCTTTGTACAGTATCATTATAATTGCATTCCGGAAATCCTCAGGCACTTCACCATGATCCATACATAAACTGAATATCCTTACCAACCATTCAACAACACAGTCACCTCTTTTTTCTATACGTTCAACTGCAATACCATCCGCTACTGCCGCCTTGCCGGACTTCATCTTACGCAAGGATCTCACCATCTCTTCTCTCTCCAGCAAACCACTCTCCTTGACTCTCTCACTTCGCACACCATTCCGACCAAAACATCCTACATCAGCCACTTTAGCATCAAAAACATTCAACAATCCTTCAAAAAACTTAATCCATCTCCTCACTCCATCACTACCTGATATCACGGCCCCCTTGCCCCCATCAGAGATGTTGCATTCCCTCAAATCCATTCTCTAGCTGTCATATGCAACGAACCCCAGCTCCCTACCAATAGCCATGCCTCACAAACCTTTTCATAGTTTACCCAAGGCACTTCACGTGCCCTGGTTCAATCCATTGTCAGCATGTTAAATCCGGTATGCCACATCGTTCCATTTCATTCTATTCCGTGTGAGCTTTTCACCCTCCTGCATCTTCAGGTCCCAATCACTCAAAATCCTTTTTACCCCTTACTTCTGTCTCCAATTGATGCCCTGTTCTCTTTGTTCCCTCCAAATCTGACACATCCTCTTTTTCAACCTTTCCTCACTCATTCTTTCCATATGTCCTTATCCTTTGATCACACTCTTTAGTTCACTCAACCACAAACTTTTTATTACCACACATCTCTTACCCCTTGATTAATTACTTGATCAAACCACCTCACGCTACATATTGTCCGCAAACATTTCATGTCCAAAAGGTCCACTATCCTCTGCAAGCCTTGTCTAAAGCCTATGCTTCGCATCCATATAATATTGTTGGAACTACTATTCCTTTAAACGTAACAATTTCTGCCCTCTTAGATACCGTTCTCTCTTTCCGCACATTCTTCATTGCTCCCAGAACCTTCGCCCCCTTCCCCACCCTATGACTCATTTCCACTTCCATGATTGCATTTGCTCCCTTGTCCACTCCCAGGTATCTGAAATGCTACCCTTCCGCCTATTTTTCTTCATTTAAACTCATATCCCACCTAACTTGTCTTTCAACCCTGCTGAACCTAATAAGCTTGCTCTTATTCGCATTTACTCTCAGCTTTCCCCTTTCACACACTTCTCCAAACTCAGTCACCATCTTCTGGAGCTTCCTACTCGAATTAGCCACCAGTGCTATATCATCTGTGAACAACAACTAACTCACTTCTCTGGACCAATCATACCCAGCAAACTGCATATTCACCCCTCTCTACAAGACTGGCATTTACCTCCCTCGCCACCTCATCCATAAACAAATTGAACAATGGTGACATCACTCAAAAGTGCAGCAGACCAACCTTTACTTGGAACCATTCACTCTTTTGTCTTCCTACTCATGAACATGCCTTAAACCCTTGATAAAAACTTCTCTGTTTCTCGTAGCTTATCTCCGACACTATATATTCTTAATACCTTCCACAAAGCATCTCTATCAACCCTATCATAGGCCTTCTCCAGATCCATAAATGCCATATACAAATGCATCTGTTTTTCTAAGTATTTCTCACACACACACATTCTTCAAGGCAAACACCTGATCCACACATCCTTTAGTAATTACTTCTGAAACCATACTCCTCCTCGCCAATCTGATGCTCTGTATAAGCCTTCATCCACTCAATCAATACCCTCCCATACAATTTTCCAGGTATACTCAACAAACTTTTGCCTCTGTAGTTTGAACACTCATCTTTTTCCTTTGCCTTTGTACAATGGCATCATTCAGGCATTCCACCTGTCCTCAGGCACTTCACCATGATCCAAACATACACTGAATATCCTTACCAACCATTAAACAACAGTCTCCTCTTTTCTGAATACGTCCAACTGCAATAACATCCACTCCTGCCGCCTTGCCGGATTTCATATTCCGCAAAGCTTTCATCATCTCTTCCTTCTTCACCAAACCATTCTCCCTGACTGTCACTTCACACACCACCCTAACCAAAACACCCTAGATATGCCACTCAATCATCAAACACATTCAACAATCCTTCAAAATGCTCAAACCATCTCCTCACTCCATCACTACCTGATATCACGACCCCCCGCCCCATTCATCGATATTCCTATTTGTTCTCTTATCTTTCGCACATCATTTACCTCCATCCAAGACATCTTTTCATTCTTTCTAATGTTTTATGATACTCTCTCACCCCAACTCCCATTTGCTTTCTTTCAACCCTTGCACCTTCCTCTTGACCTCCTGCTGCTTCCTTTTATACATCTCCCAGTCTTATGCACTCCTTCCTTGTAAATATCGTATTTGATCGCAGATTGACGCGTTTGTGAGGTAGCACCAGGAACAGACGAAAATGGTCGCATTCGCTCAATTCCATTCACAAGCTGTCATATGTAATGCTCCGAATCCCAGCTCCATATCTATAACTAAGCATCTCAAACCTTTTCCTGGTTTACCCAAGGCGCTTGATGTGCCCTGGATCAATCCACTGTCAGCGTGTTAACCCCCGTATGCCACATCGTTCCATTTTATTCTGTTATGTGGAAGCTTTTCACCCTCCTGCTTCTTAAGCTCCCAATCACTCAAAATCTTTTCTACTCTATCCTTCCATCTCCAACTGGTCTCCCTGTTCTCTTTATTTCCTCCTCTTCTGACAGATGTATCCTCTTTTTCAACCTTTCCTCGCTCATTCTCTCCATATGTCCATACCCTTTGATTACATTCTTTAGTTCTCTCAACCACAAACATTTTATTACCACACATCTCTCTTACCCTTTCATTGATCATTCAATCAAACCACCTGACACCACATATTGTCCTCAAACGTTTCATGCCCAACAGGTCCACTCTCCTCCGCACAGCCGCATCCATAAAATATTGTTGGGACTACTATCCCTTCAAGGATACCCATTTCTACTCTCTTAGATACCGTTCTCTCTTTCCATACATTTTTCGTTGCTTCCAGAACCTTCGCCCCCTTCCCCACCCTATGGCTCATTTCCTCTTCCATTATTGTATTTGCTCCCATGTCCACTTCCAGTTATCTGAAATGCTCCACTTCCCCCTACTTTTCTCCATTTAAACTCACATCCCGCCTAACCTGTCCCTCAACCCTGCTGAACCTAATATGCCTGCTCTTTTTCATATTTACTCTCAACTTTCTACTTTCACACACTTTTCCAAAGTCAGTCACCAACTTCTGCAGTTTCTCACTAGAATCAGCTGCCAGTGCTTTCTCATCGGTGAATAACCTCTGACTCGCTTCCCAGAACCAATCATCCCCGACAGACTTCATACTCACCCCTTTCTCCAAGACTCGCATTTACCTCCCTCGCCACCTCATCCATAAACATATTGAACAACCATGGTGACATCACACAAAACTACAGGAGACCAACTTTCTCTTGGAATCATTCACTCTTCTGTCTTCTTACTCATACACATGCCTTACACCCTTGATAAAAAGTTCTCACTGATTCTAGAAGATTACCTCCCACACCATATACTCTCAGTACCTTCCACAAAGCATCTCTATCAACTCTTATCATATGCCTTCTCCAGATCCAAAAATGCCACATACAAACGCATATGTTTTTCTAGGTATTTCTCACACACACACATTCGTCAAAGCAAACACCTGAACCACACATTCTTTAGTAACCACTTCTGAAACCACACTGCTTCTCTCCTATCTGATGCTTTGTACAAGCCTTCGCCCTCTCATACAATCTTCCAAGAATACTCAACAAACTCATGCCTCTGTAGTTTGTACAATGGTATTATTCATGCATTCCGCCAATCATCAGACACTTCACCATGATCCATACATACACTGAATATCCTGAACAACCATTCAGCAACACAGTCACCTCTTTTCTCAATAAGTTCAGCTGCAATACCATCCACTCCTGCTACATTGCCGGATTTCATCCTCTGCAAGGACTTCACCACCTCTTCACCAAACCACTATCCTTAACTCTCTCCTTTCGCACATCATCCCGACCAAAACACCCTACATCTGCCACTCAGTCATCAAACACATTCAACAATCCTTCAAAATACTCACTCCATCTCCTCTTCACTCCATCACTGTTATCACAGCCCCCCTTGCTCCCTTCACCGATGTTTTTTGTTCCCGTCTTTCGCTCATTATTTACCTCCTTCCAAAACATCTTTTTATTCCCTTTAAAGTTTAAAGATACTCTCTCACCCCAACTCTCATTTGCCCTCTTTTTCAACCCTTACACCTTCCTCTTGACTTCCTGCCGCTTTCTCTTATATATCTCCCAGTCATTTGCACTCCTTCCTTGTAAATACCGTATTTGATCGAACATTCACGCGTTTGTGAGAACAAACGAAGAAAAAAAAAAAAAATAGTCGCATTCGCTCAAATTCATTCTCATGCTGCCTTATGTAATGCACCGAATCCCAGCTCCCTATTCATAATCAAGCCTCACAAGCCTTTTCATGGTTTACCCAAGGCGCTTCACGTACCCTGGTTCAATCCATTGTCAACATGTTAAACCCTGTATGCCACATCGTTTTAATTCATTCTATTCCGTGCAAACTTTTCACCCTCATGCTTCTTCAAGTCCCAATCACTCAAATTCTTTTTTATTCCATCCTTCCATCTCTAATTGGTCTCCATTTTCTCTTTGTTCCCAACACTTCTGACACATTTATCCTCTTTTTCAACCTCTCCTCACTCATCCTCTCCATTTGTCCAAACCCTTTCATCACACTTTTTAGTTCTCTCAACAACACACTTTTTATTACTATACATCTCTCTTACCCTTTCATATATTACTCGATGAAACCACCTCACACCACATATTGTCCTCAAACATTTTATATCCAACATGTCCACTCTCCTCTGCACAGCCAAATCTACAGCCCATGGTCAGCATCCATACAATATTGTTGGGACTACTATTCCTTCAAACATACCCATTTCTCCCCTCTTAGATGCCGTTTGCTCTTCCGCCCATTCTTCACCGCTCCCAGAACCTTCGCCCCCTTCACCACCCTATGAATCTTTTCTGCTTCCATTATGCCATGTGCTGCCATGTCCACTCTCAGGTATCTAAGTTGCTGCACTTCCTCCATATTTTCTTCATCTTTAAACTCACATCCCACCTAACCTGTCCCTCAACCCTGCTGAGCCTAATAACCTTGCTCTTAATCACATTTATTCTCAACTTTCTCCTTTCACACACTTTTCCAAACTCAGTCACCAACTTCTGCAGTTTCTCACTTGAATCAGCCACTATTGATGTATCATCAGCCAACAACAACTGACTCATTTCCCAGGATCAGCCATCCACAACATTTATCTCCCATACCACACCATCCATAAACAAATTGAACAACCATGGTGATATCACACACTCCTGCTGCAGACCAACCTTCATTTGGAACCATTCACTCTTCTCTCTCCCTTCTCATATACATGCCTTACACCCTTGATATATACTTCTCACTGCTTCTAGAAGCTCACCTCCCACACCGTATATTTTTAAGATCTTCCACGAAGTATCTCTATCATCTGTATCATATGGCTTCTCCAGATCCATAAATTCCTCATACAAATACATCTGTTTCTCTAAGTATTTCTCATGCACATTCTTTAAAGCAAATGGCCTGATCTACACTTCCTCTATCACTTCTGAAACCATACTGCTCTTCCCAATCTGATGCTCTGTACATGCCTTCACCTTCTTACTCAAAACTGTCCCATACAACTTAACAGGTATGCTCAACAGACTTATACCTCTGTAGTTTCAACACTGTCCTTTATTCCCCTTGCCTTTAAACAGTGGCTCTATACATGCTTTTCGCCAATCCTTGGGCATCTCATCATGATCCACAGGTACATGTAAAATCCTTACCAACCAATCAACAACACCGTCACCCCCTTTCTTAATAAATTCAACGGAAATAACCGTCCACTCCAGCCGCCTTGCCACATTTCATTTTCCACAAGGCTTTCACCACCTCTTCTCTCTCCACCTAACCACTTTCTAAGACTCTTCGCATACCACCCCGACTCAAACACCCTACATCTGCCACTCTGTCATTGAACGCATTTAATATTCCTTTAAAATACTCACTCCATCTCCTCACTTCATCACTACCTATCAACACTTACCCCTTTGTCCCCTTCACCGATGTTCCCATTTGTCATCTTGTCTTTCGCACAGAATTCACTACCTTCCAAAACTTCTTTTCATTCTTCTTAAAGTTCACTGATACTCACAACTCTCATTTGCCCTCTTTTTCAACCCCTGCATCTTCCATTTGATATCCAGCCGACTTCTCTTATACATCTAATCATTTGCACTCTTTTCCTTTAAACACCGTCCAAAAAGTCTCTTCTCTTGCACTAGCAATTTTACTTCATCCAACTCGCAACCCTTTTTAATCTGCCCAGATCCCACCCTTCACATGCTACGTGCATCTCCTTCACATTCCATCATTTCTTCCCTAAATACTTCAAATTCCTCGCCCACTCCCCTCACTTCATCTACTTTCACCATTTACCATTCTACCCTCAATCTCTCCTAGTATTTCTTCAAATAAGTTTCTTTTCCAATCTCACTTACTCTCACCACTCTCTTCTCCCAGACAGAGTTTCCCACCAGCTGCCCCTCTCAGCACATTTACAGTCAAAAGTCTCTCTTTGATACGCCTGTCATTTAATTGTATCTAATAATGCCCATTGACCATCGCTCCTACTCACACACGTATACTTATGTATATCTCTCTTTTAAACCAGGTGTTTTCAATCTCTAGTCCTTTTTCATCACACATCTCCACTATCTGCTTACTATTTCCATTTGTAAATGTAAATACCTTATGATCTCCCTTTATACCCTCAACTGCCACATTACTAACCCATCTCTAATATCCAGTCTCTTGCGTAAAAACTGCTGACACACTCGCTCAGATGCTCCCAAAACACTTGCCTCTCATGAATTTTCATCTCATGGCCTGGTGCATAAGCACTAATAATCACCTATCTCTCGCCATCCACTTTCAGTTTTACCCACATCAATCTAGAATTTACTTCCTTACATTCTGTCACACACTCCCACCACTCCTGCTTCAGGAGTAGTGCTACTCCTTCCTTAGCTCTTGTCCTTTCACTAACCCATGATTTTACTCCCAAGACATGTCCAAACCATTCTTCACTTTTACACTTGAGCTTTGTTTCACTCAGAACCAACACATCCAGGTTTCTTTCCTCAAACATACTACCTATCTCTCTTCTCATCTTGGTCACATTTAGACACCCTTGCCTGAGCTTTGATGAGGATGAGCACTCTCTGCCTGACTCTTTCTTCTGTTCCCTCTTCTAAAAACGAAATTGAAATACAAGAAGGGAGAGGGGAAGTTCCATCCCCCTATTCCCTTCCCCCTTTAGTCTCCTTTTACGACACAGAGAATACGGAGGTGAAATTCTTTCTCTCCTACTCAATATACATATACAGCGACTAACATTAAGACTATGTCCCTTCATCTAATACCTTTCCCCACAGACACCAGCTTATCCTTCCATCTAACAACAGACAAACCCACAGAGAGGTAGAACAGACCGCCATGGCCAGACAAACATCCCCACTTCCGTGACTCGGTAAGTGGATGCTGTGGACACAGCTGATGGGTTCCTGTGTACTGTGGGGAACGAGCCTGGATCACCTTACCTCCTGCTTCTCATGCTGGTGCCCTCCTCATGACGCAACCCCCCACCTCTCACCTCATGACGCACCCCGCCCCCACTTCATACCGCTACCCTCATCATTGTGGACCTTGCCTCATACCGGTACCATCTCCTCATACCGACCCCTCCTCATACTCAGGCCCCCCCTCCTCATACTAGTACTCTCCTCATACCAGGCCCTCCTCCTCATTATCCTCATTCCTGCCCGCTGATCACGACATCTCGGGAAGCCGGATGATCAACGGTTATTTGACAAGCAGTAAAAGGTTAATTGGCCCGTAATTTCAACAGGAGTAATATGGATTACATCGTTAAAATGGCGGTGGGAGATAATTGGACGAGAGGCTGTGAGGTGAGGTAATGAGGTCCTCATTGTATCAAGGGGAAGGCTGAGGTCTTCCGCCAGAGACACGCGTACTCTGTGTGTGTGTGTGTGTGTGTGTGTAAGGGAAGGTACTGTGGGAAGGTTACACGAACGGTGTGTGTGTGTGTATGTGTGTAAGGGGAAGGTACTGTGGAAAGGTTACACGAACGGTACATTTGTTAGTGTGGTACAGTGAGACGGTTGCAAGAACGGTACATTAGTTGGTGTGATATAATGGGACGGTAGCATGGACGGTACATTAGGTGGTGTGGTATAATGGGTCGGTAGCATGGACGGTACAGTAGTTGCTGTGGTACAGTGGAACGGTACAATAATCTGCGGTATTAAATATGGGACGATTAAGGAACGGTACATTCGGTGATATGATGATTTGAGACGGTTACAGGAACGGTACATTAACCGGTGTGGTAATTACAGGTTACAGGAGGGTTACAGGAACAGTGCATCAGCTGCTGTGGTAAAGGGACGTGGTTACAGGAATGATTCATCAAAGTGGTACAGTGGAACGGGGTACAATAACTAGGTATGATGATATGGAAAGGTTTCAGGAACGGTACATCTCTCTCTCTCTCTCTCTCTCTCTCTCTCTCTCTCTCTCTCTCTCTCTCTCTCTCTCTGGCATCAGACTGCGACAGGTACAGTAGATATGCTGCAATGGCCAGTGGCAATGGACGGTGTGCTGAAGGTTAGATTGGAGCACGAGAGATGGTTGAAGACAACTATCATATGTAATTAGGGAAGTGCCAGAAGAGCGTAGTTTGTGGGAATATTTCACGCGTTCGATAAAAGACGTTACGTCTTTGACCTTATATATATTGCAGTGTCACAAGATCAAAATGAAAACTATGTCTACACCTGGAAGCTATATAGAGATCTCATTGCCACTCACACAATCCCATCCCACACGACACTCATCCACAACTTATGCAATTCCCACTCAAACATACGCTGTACATCTTTCAAGACCAACTGATATAAAGATAAGATGAAAAAAAAATAGGTAAAAAAATGTAGTTATTTCATACACTGGTTTGCGTAGGGAGGCCTATCATCTAACAACATAATGGCCTGACCAATACTCAGTAACAACTGAATTCGAGGAGTACAACAGCAATATCAACTCACCTAAACTCTCCATCGGTGAAGCACTGAACAGAAGTCGAGGAGAGCGTGGGGTAATGACGATCGTGAAATCACTAGATTACTAATACAAAAAAAAAAAAAAAGAACTTGGCTGGACAATCTTTTACCCCAAGCGTCCACAGCCGACCGGGGCAACTGGACAGTATCAACAGGTGTTCGGACTCCGTTACCGTCTCATGGCTTCGTGTCATTAATGATGTTCAAATTCCATTAAAGGCAACGGGGGTCATTTTCACCAAATGTTTTGCGCGAATCACGTTACTTATATTTCATTTACTCAATTACCGAGAACAATATTAGCTCATACAGACAATAATGGTGTTATTACTGACATTCGGACGAGTTGTCAGAAACTGACAAAAGTGATCAACCCAAAACAAAGTTTCCGTGTTTTATGACCTGTACGTTCCAGTATACATAACAACATACATATACATATGTATTTACAGTCATAATAGATCGAAAGTGATATGAATTAGATTTAGAAATACGTGTCAGAGGCAACTGTAGTGTTTGAAACAACGGTATCATATGAACAGCATTTGTTGGAAAATGGTGAACTAGGCAGCAGTCGCGTGGAGGTGAATAGATTGTTGGAAGGACGCTGCACGAAATGGCATTGTGTAGTTGAAAAATGGCGCACAAGATGACGTTAGAGATGTAGTAGAAATGAGAAGGAATTGTTGATAATGTAGACTAGGGATATTTAGGAGGGAGTGACATCCCATTGTATCTGTGGCAGGGGTGATGTGTTGTGGGATGTATGATACACTGCTGGGTAGTGTTGTGGGGTACCAGGAAGGACTCGGGGATGGACCCGGTCCTTTCTTGAGGTGCAGGTCTGGAGTATACAGGTCTTTTCGTGCAGCATATTGTCGTCCCGTAACATCTTCATCCTTCATCAACACTGATTATAATTATCTCTAAAACACACCTGACTGGTTGTCAATATTTCAATCTAAAAAAATGAGGCATATATATATATATATATATATATATATATATATATATATATATATATATATATATATATATGTATATATATATATATACATATATATATAGAGAGAGGTGGGTGATTATTGGTGCATATGCACCTGGGCATGAGAAGAAAGATCATGAGAGGCAAGTGTTTTGGGAGCAGCTGAATGAGTGTGTTAGCGGTTTTGATGCACGAGACCGGGTTATAGTGATGGGTGATTTGAATGCAAAGGTGAGTAATGTGGCAGTTGAGGGAATAATTGGTATGCATGGGGTGTTCAGTGTTGTAAATGGAAATGGTGAAGAGCTTGTAGATTTATGTGCTGAAAAAGGACTGATGATTGGGAATACCTGGTTTAAAAAGCGAGATATACATAAGTATACTTATGTAAGTAGGAGAGATGGCCAGAGAGCGTTATTGGATTACGTGTTAATTGACAGGCGTGCGAAAGAGAGACTTTTGGATGTTAATGTGCTGAGAGGTGCAACTGGAGGGATGTCTGATCATTATCTTGTGGAGGCTAAGGTGAAGATTAGTATGGGTTTTCAGAAAAGAGGAGTGAGTGTTGGGGTAAAGAAGGTGGTGAGAGTAAGTGAGCTTGGGAAGGAGACCTGTGTGGGGAAGTACCAGGAGAGACTGTGTACAAAATGGAAAAAGGTGAGAACAATGGAAGTAAGGGGAGTGGGGGAGGAATGGGATGTATTTAGGGAATCAGTGATGGATTGCGCAAAAGATGCTTGTGGCATGAGAAGAGTGGGAGGTGGGCTGTTTAGAAAGGGTAGTGAGTGGTGGGTTGAAGAAGTAAGAGTATTAGTGAAAGAGAAGAGAGAGGCATTTGGACGTTTTTTGCAGGGAAAAAATGCAATTGAGTGGGAGAAGTATAAAAGAAAGAGACAGGAGGTCAAGAGAAAGGTGCAAGAGGTGAAAAAAAGGGCAAATGAGAGTTGGGGTGAGAGACTATCAGTAAATTTTAGGGAGAATAAAAAGATGTTCTGGAAGGAGGTAAATAGGGTGCGTAAGACAAGGGAGCAAATGGGAACTTCAGTGAAGGGCGTAAATGGGGAGGTGATAACAAGTAGTGGTGATGTGAGAAGGAGATGGAATGAGTATTTTGAAGGTTTGTTGAATGTGTCTGATGACAGAGTGGCAGATATAGGGTGTTTTGGTCGAGGTGGTGTGCAAAGTGAGAGGGTTAGGGAAAATGATTTGGTAAACAGAGAAGAGGTAGTAAAAGCTTTGCGGAAGATGAAAGCCGGCAAGGCAGCAGGTTTGGATGGTATTGCAGTGGAATTTATTAAAAAAGGGGGTGACTGTATTGTTGACTGGTTGGTAAGGTTATTTAATGTATGTATGACTCATGGTGAGGTGCCTGAGGATTGGCGGAATGCGTGCATAGTGCCATTGTACAAAGGCAAAGGGGATAAGAGTGAGTGCTCAAATTACAGAGGTATAAGTTTGTTGAGTATTCCTGGTAAATTATATGGGAGGGTATTGATTGAGAGGGTGAAGGCATGTACAGAGCATCAGATTGGGGAAGAGCAGTGCGGTTTCAGAAGTGGTAGAGGATGTGTGGATCAGGTGTTTGCTTTGAAGAATGTATGTGAGAAATACTTAGAAAAGCAAATGGATTTGTATGTAGCATTTATGGATCTGGAGAAGGCATATGATAGAGTTGATAGAGATGCTCTGTGGAAGGTATTAAGAATATATGGTGTGGGAGGCAAGTTGTTAGAAGCAGTGAAAAGTTTTTATCGAGGATGTAAGGCATGTGTACGTGTAGGAAGAGAGGAAAGTGATTGGTTCTCAGTGAATGTAGGTTTGCGGCAGGGGTGTGTGATGTCTCCATGGTTGTTTAATTTGTTTATGGATGGGGTTGTTAGGGAGGTAAATGCAAGAGTCCTGGAAAGAGGGGCAAGTATGAAGTCTGTTGGGGATGAGAGAGCTTGGGAAGTGAGTCAGTTGTTGTTCGCTGATGATACAGCGCTGGTGGCTGATTCATGTGAGAAACTGCAGAAGCTGGTGACTGAGTTTGGTAAAGTGTGTGGAAGAAGAAAGTTAAGAGTAAATGTGAATAAGAGCAAGGTTATTAGGTACAGTAGGGTTGAGGGTCAAGTCAATTGGGAGGTGAGTTTGAATGGAGAAAAACTGGAGGAAGTGAAGTGTTTTAGATATCTGGGAGTGGATCTGTCAGCGGATGGAACCATGGAAGCGGAAGTGGATCATAGGGTGGGGGAGGGGGCGAAAATTTTGGGAGCCTTGAAAAATGTGTGGAAGTCGAGAACATTATCTCGGAAAGCAAAAATGGGTATGTTTGAAGGAATAGTGGTTCCAACAATGTTGTATGGTTGCGAGGCATGGGCTATGGATAGAGTTGTGCGCAGGAGGATGGATGTGCTGGAAATGAGATGTTTGAGGACAATGTGTGGTGTGAGGTGGTTTGATCGAGTAAGTAACGTAAGGGTAAGAGAGATGTGTGGAAATAAAAAGAGCGTGGTTGAGAGAGCAGAAGAGGGTGTTTTGAAATGGTTTGGGCACATGGAGAGAATGAGTGAGGAAAGATTGACCAAGAGGATATATGTGTCGGAGGTGGAGGGAACGAGGAGAAGAGGGAGACCAAATTGGAGGTGGAAAGATGGAGTGAAAAAGATTTTGTGTGATCGGGGCCTGAACATGCAGGAGGGTGAAAGGAGGGCAAGGAATAGAGTGAATTGGAGTGATGTGGTATACAGGGGTTGACGTGCTGTCAGTGGAGTGAATCAAGGCATGTGAAGCGTCTGGGGTAAACCATGGAAAGCTGTGTAGGTATGTATATTTGCGTGTGTGGACGTGTGTATGTACATGTGTATGGGGGGGGGGGTTGGGCCATTTCTTTCGTCTGTTTCCTTGCGCTACCTCGCATACGCGGGAGACAGCGACAAAGTATAAAAAAAAAAAAAAAAAAAAAAATATATATATATAATTATTATTATTATTATATACTTTGTCGGTCTCTCGCGTTAGCGAGGTAGCGCAAGGAAACAGACGAAAGAAGGCCCAACCCACTCACATACACATGTATATACATACACGCCCACACACGCACATATACATACCTATACATTTCAATTTATACATACACATACATACACAGAGATATACCTATATACACATGTACATATTTATACTTGCTACCTTCATCCATTCTCGTCGCCACCCCGCCACACATAAAATGGCAACACCCCCCCTCCCACCTCCCCGCGCGCGAGGTAGCGCTAGGAAAAAAAACAAAAAACAAAGGCCACATTCGTTCACACTCAGTCTCTAGCTGTCATGTGTAATTCACTGAAACCACAGTTCCCTTTCCACATCCAGGTCCCACAAAACTTTCCATGGTTTACCCCAGACGCTTCACATTCCCTGGTTCAATCCATTGACAGCACGTCGACCCCGGTATACCACGTCGTTCCAATTCACTCTATTCCTTGCACACCTTTCACCCTCCTGCATGTTCAGGCCCCGATCGCTCAAAATCTTTTTCACTCCATCCTTCCACCTCCAATTTGGTCTCCCACTTCTCCTCGTTCCCTCCACCTCTGACACATATATCCTCTTTGTCAATCTTTTCTCATTCTCTCCATGAGACCAAAGCTTTTCAATACACCCTCTTCTGCTCTCTTTTTATTACCTCACATCTCTCTTACTCTTTCAATACTCACTCGATCAAACCACCTCACACCACATTATTGTCCTCAAACAACTCATTTTCAACATATCCACAATTCTCCGCACAACCCTATCTATAGCCCACGCCTTGCAACCATATAACATTGTTGAAACCACAATTCCTTCAAACATACTCATTTTTGCCCTCCCAGACAACGTTTTCGCCTTCCTCACATTCTTCAATGCTCCCAGAACCTTTGCCCCTTCCCCCACCCTGTGACTCACTTGCGCTTCCATGATTCCATCCGCTACTAAATCCACTCCCAGATATCTAAAACACCACATCCTCCAGTTTTTCTCCATTCAAACTTACCTCCCAATTAACTTGTCCCTCAACTCTATTGACCCTAATAACCTTGCTCTGATTCACATATACTCTCAACTTTCTTCTTTCACACATTTTGCCAAACTCAGTCACCAATTTCTGCAATTTCTCACCCGAATCAGCCACCAGCGCTGTATCATCAGCGAACAACAACTGACTCACTTCCCAAGCCCCTCTCTCCAAAACTCTTGCATTCACCTCCCTAACAACCCCATCCATAAACAAATTAAACAACCATGGTGACATCACGCACCCCTGCCGCAAACCGACATTCCCTGAGAACCAATCACTTTCCTCTCTTCCTACTCGTACACATGCCTAATATCCTTGGTAGAAAGTTTTCACTGCTTCTAGCAACTTACCTCCCACACCATATACTCTTAATACCTTTCACAAAGCAACTCTATCAACCCTATTATATGCCTTCTCCAGATCCATAATAGCTACAAACAAATCCATCTGTTTTTCTAAGTATTTCTCACATACATTCTTCAAAGCAAACACCTGATCCACACATCCTCTACCACTTCTGAAACCACACTGCTCTTCCCCACTCTGATGCTCTGTACACGCCCTTACCCTCTCAATCAATACCCTCCCATATAATTTCCCAGGAACACTCAACAAACTTGTACCTCTGTAATATGAACATTCACCTATATCCCCTTTGCCTTAGTACACTATGGCGCTATGAATGCATTCCGCCAATCCTCAGGCACTTCACCATGAATCATACATCCATTGAGTATCCTTACCAACCAATCAACAACACAGTCACCCCCCCCCCCCATTTTTTTTATATATATTCCACTCCAACACCATCCAAACCCGCCGCCTTGCCGGCTTTCATCTTCCGCAAAGCTTTCACTACCTCCTCTCTGTTTACCAAACCATTCTCCCTGACCCTTCACTTCGCACATCATCTCGACCAAAACACCCTATATCTGCCACCCTATCATCAAGCACATTCAACAAACCTTCAAACTACTCACTCCATCTCCTCCCTTCACCACTACTTGTTATTACATTTCCATTTGCCCTCTTCGCCGATGTTCCCATTTGTTCTCTTGTCTTACGCACTTTATTTAACTGTGTGTCGGGGTGGCGACGGGTATGGATTGACAGCGCGTCGACCCCGTTATACCACATCGTTCCAATTCACTCTATTCCTTGCACGCTTTTCACCCTCCTGCATGTACAGGCCCCGATCGCTCAAAATTTTTTTCACTCCATCCTTCCACCTCCAATTTGGTTTCCCACTTCTCCTCGTTCCTTTCACCTCTGACACACGTATCTTCTTTGTCAATCTTTCCTCACTCATTCTCTCCATGTGACCAAACAATTTCAATACACCCTCTTCTGCTCTCTCAACCACACTCTTCTTATTACCACACATCTCTCTTACCCTTTCATTACTTCCTCGATCAAACCACCTCACACCACACTTTGTCCTCAAACATCTCATTTTCAATACATACACCCTTCTCAGCACGGCCCTATCTGTAGCCCACGCCTCGCAACCGTATAACATTGCTGGAACCACTATTCCTTTGCTTTCCGAGACAACGCTCTCGCCTTCCACACATTCTTCAACGCTCTCAGAACCTTCACACCCTTCCCCACCCTGTGACTCACTTCCGCTTCCATGGTTCCATCCGTTGCTAAATCCACTCCCAGATATCTAAAACACTTCACCTCCTCCAGCTTTTCTTGATTCAAACTTACCTCCCAATTGACTTGTCCCTCAACCCTACTGAAACTAATAACTTTGCTGCTTATTCACATTTACTCTCAGCTCTCTTCTTTCACACACTTTACTAAACTCAGTCACCAGCTTTTGCAGTTTCTCACCCGAATCAGCCACCAGCGCTGTATCATCAGCGAACAACAACTGACTCACTTCTCAAGCTCTCTCATCCACAACAGACTTCATACTTGCCCCTCTCTCCAAAACTCTTGTATTCACCTCCCTAACCATCCCATCCATGAATGAATTAAACAACCATGGAGACATCACGCATCCCTGCCGCAAACCGATATTCACTGGGAACCAATCACTTTCCTCTCTTCCTACTTGTACACATGCCTTACATCCTCGATAAAAACTTTTCACTGCTTTTAGCAACTTGCCTCCCACACGATATACTTTTAATACCTTCCACAGAGCATCTCTATCAACTCTATCATATGCCATCTCCAGATCCATAAATGCTACATACAAATCCATTTTTTTTTCTAAACATTTCTCACATACATTCTTCAAAGCAAACACCTGATCCACACATCCTCTACCACTTCTGAAACCACACTGCTCTTCCCCAATCTGATGCTCTGTATATGCCTTCACCCTCTCAATAAATACCCTCCCACATAATTTCCCAGGAATACTCAACAAACTTATACATCTGTAATTTGAACACTCACCTTCATCCTCTTTGCCTTTGTACAATGGCACTATGCATGCATTCCGCCAATCCTCAGGCACTTCACCATGAGCCACACATACATTGAATATCCTCACCAACCAGTCAACAACACAGTCACTCCCTTTTTAATAGATTCCACTGCAATACCATCCAAACCCGCTGCCTTGCCGGCTTTCATCTTCCGCAAAGCTTTCACTACCTCTTCTCTGTTTACCAAATCATTCTCCCTGACCCCTCTCACTTCGCACACCATCTCGACCAAAACACCCTGTATCTTCCACTCTATCATCTAACACATTCAACGAACCTTCAAAATACTCACTCCATCTCACATCACCACTACTTGTTATTACCTCCTCATTAGCCCCCTTCACCGATGTTCCCATTTGTTCTCCAGTCTTACGCACTCTATTTACCTTCTTCCAAACCATCTTTAATTCTCCCTAAAATTTAATGATACTCTCTCACCGCAACTCTCATTTGCCCTCTTTTTCACCTCTTGCACCTTTCTCTTGACCTCTCGCCTCTTTCTTTTATACATCTCCCAGTCATTTGCACTATTTCCCTGCAAAAATCGTCCATATGCCTCTCTCTTCTCTTTCACGTATAATCTTACCTCTTCATGCCTCCACTTACTACTCTTTCTAATCTGCCCATCTCCCACGCTTCTCATGCCACAAGCATCTTTTGCGCAAGCCTTCACTGCTTCCCTAAATACATCCCATTCCACCCCCACTCCCCTTACGTCCATTGCTCTCACCTTTTTCCATTCTGCACTCAGTCTCTCCTTGTACTTCCTCACACAAGTCTCTTCCCAAGCTCACTTACTCTCGCCACTCTCTTCACCCCAACATTTTTCCTTCTTTTTTGAAAGTCTTCACCTTCGCCTCTACAAGAGAATGATCAGACATCTCTCCAGTTGCACCTCTCTGCACATTAACATCCAAAAGTCTCTCTTTCACACGCCTATCAATTAACACGTAATCCAATGACGCTCTCTGGCCATCTCTCCTACTTACATACGTATACTTATGTATATCTCTCTTTTTAAATCAGGTATTCCCAATCACCAGTCTTTTTTCAGCACACAAATCTACAAGCTCTTTACGATTTCCATTTAGAACACTGAACACCCACTGTACTCCAATTCTTCCCTCAACTGCCACATTACTCACCTTTGCATTCAAATCACCCATCACTATAACCCGGTTTTGTGCATTAAAACTGCTAACACACTCACTCAGCTGCTCCCAAAACACTTGCCTCTCATGGTCTTCCTTCTCATACCCAGGTGCATAGTCACCAATGATCACCCATCTCTCTCCATCCACTTTCAGTTTTACCCATATCAATCTAGAGTTTACTGCCTTCCACTATATCACATACTCCCACAACTCCTGTTTCAGGAATAGTGCTACTCCTTCCTTTGCTCTTGTCCTCTCACCAACCCCTGACTTTACTCTCAAAACATTCATAAACCACTCTTTTCCTTTACCCTTGAGCTTCGTTTCACTCAGAGCCAAAACATCCAGGTTCTTTCCCTCAAATATACCTCTCTCTCCTGTTTTCTCATCTTGGTTACATCGACACACATTTAGAGGCCCCAGTCTGAGCCTTTGAGGAGGATGAGCACTCCCCGCATGACTCCTTCTGTTTCCCCTTTTAGAAAGTTAAACTACGAGGAGGGGAGGGTTTCTAGCCCCCGGCTCCCGTCCCCTTTAGTCGCCTTCTACGACACGTGGGGAATGCGGGGTGCGTGATGTCTCCATGGTTGTTTAATTTGTTTATGAATGGGGTTTTTTGGGGGGTGAATGCAAGAGTTTTGGAGAGAGGGGCAAGTATGCAGTCTGTTGTGGATGAGAGAGCTTGGGAAGTGAGTCAGGTGTTCGCTGATGATACAACGCTGGTGGCTGATTCGGATGAGAACCTGCGAAACTGGTGACTGAGTTTGGTAAAGTGTGTGAAAGGAGAAAGCTGAGAGTAAATGTGAATAAGAGGAAGGCTATTAGGTACAATAAGGTTGAGGGAGAAGTCGATTGGGAGGTAAGTTTGAATGGAGAAAAACTGGAGGAAGTGATGTGTTTTAGAAATCTGGGAGTGGATTTGGCAGCGGATGGAACCATGGAAGCGGAAGTGAGTCATAGGGTGGGGAAGGGGCGAAAGTTCTGGGAGCGTTGAAAAATGAGTGGAAGGCGAGAACGTTATCTTGGAAAGCAAAAATAGGTATGTTTGAAGGAATAGTGGTTCCAACAATGTTATATGGTTGCGAGGCGTGGGCTATAAACAGAGTTGTGCGAAGGAGGGTGGATTCCTGGAAATGAGATGTTTGAGGACAATATGTGGTGTGAGGTGGTTCGATCGAGTAAGTAATGAAAGGGTAAGAGAGATGAGTGGTAAGAAAAAGAGTGTGGTTGAGAGAGCAGAAGAAGGCGTTTTGAAATGGTTTGGTCACATGGAGAGAATGAGTGAGGAAAGATTGACAAAGAGGATATATGTGTCAGAGGTTGAAGGAACGAGAAGTGGGAGACCAAATTGGAGGTGGAAAGATGGAGTGAAAAAGATTTTGAGTGATCGGGGCCTGAACATGCAGGAGGGTGAAAGGCGTGCAAGGAATAGAGTGAATTGGAACGATGTGGTATACCGGGGTCGACGTGCTGTCAATGGATTGAACCAGGGTCTGTGAAGCGTCTGGGATAAACCAAGGAAAGTTTTGTGGGGCCTGGCTGTGGAAAGGGAGCTGAGGTTTCGGTGCATTATGCATGACAGCTAGAGACTGAGTGTGAACGAATGTGGCCTTTGTTGTCTTTTCCTAGTGCTATCTCGCGCACATGCACGGGGAGGGGGTTGTCATTTCATGTGTGGCGGGATGGCGACGGGAATGAATAAGGGCAGACAGTATGAATTATGTACATGTGTATATATGTATATGTGTGTGTGTCTGTGTGTGTGTGTATATATATATAGGTATACGTTAAGATGTATAGGTATGTATATTTGCGTGTGTGGACGTGTATGTATATACACGTGTATGTGGGTGGATTGGACCATTCTTTCGTCTGTTTCCTTGCGTTACCTCGCTAACGCGGGAGACAGCGACAAAGTATGATAAAACTATATATATATATATATATATATATATATATATATATATATATATATATATATATATATATATATATTATTCCGTGTTGTACTGTTAGGTTCTGTAAAATGCTATCTGCTGGTTGTGTGAGCCTGATAGGAAGTGACCAGTGGAGACCCCGTTGCTCACCAACGTGAGACGAAGGGTATTCGATAACGCAGTACACGAATAGTCTTTTCTTTATTGGGCGATCATAGCCTAACGGTAGTGCTCCCGCCTGCCACGCAGGGGTCTCAGGCTCTATCCTGGCTGTTGGAAGTTTGTATGTTATATGGAAGTGCACGTTCATATGCACTATATTCGTATATACACAGTAGTTTTGTATACGGGGCCAGTGTACTGTCGGTGATGATTGGGAATATATCTAAAGATCCCACCATACTACCTACAGTAAAGTTCAAAGACCTTTTTTTGTTCTTTTTTTGCCATAATGAAATTTACCTTTTGACAAAGACGCCGTTACGTCTCCATCCGCAAATCTATCGTTGGCAACATCATTATGATCAATGTCCATATAGCACGGGTTACCAGTCATTTTTTACCCTACGTCTTGAGAGAATTTATGAGTGTTCATAAAACTCTGGCAACTCATCTTTGTCATTCTCCCGGGACCAGACACTTCAAGAACGGCATTCAACTGATACGCGGCATCTGATCTTATCAAAAGAATATGAGAATATTTTGCTACAAGTGTGTCAGTGTTTCTCTATGTACCAACGCGCGGAAACGTACGACTCCGAACTTGGTGATGATATATGTTTTATTTATTTCTATTTTTTTTTTTGTTGTCTGGCTGAGAGCGGTTAAAAATCAGTTTGAATATATGACAGATGAAAACAATACTGACAAAAACAATACTATCAGAAAATACAGTAATTGAAAGTACTGAATTGTTTAGGCATTAAATAACATTTTATCCTGCTTATGACCGAACGCGTTATCCCCAGTGACCAGCTAAACTCCAAAAAATTATTATTTTTTTTCAATCACATTTTCCAGTAAACATATTAATGCAAATACTACATTCACATTTTATCAGGGGAAATGTGTAAATCAACTTAGTTCATGTGACGACTAGAAGTATGGCTGTCAACAAATACTTGTAGGATGGGTAGCCATTGGCATCTTACTAGGGTGTTTCTTAAACGTAGGTACGCTGTGTTGAGGATATAGGGAGTGTGGCAGGGAATGGGAGAGAGTAGTGTGAATTGTGGAAGAGGTAGTTACAGTGGTCAGCCACGCTCGGAGATGCACATGAGTGTTGTACTGTAGGACTGTGGCGATGGTAAAAGAAGGGTGCACTTTGAAGCAGGTGTGGTGTTTGAGGAAGAGTTTGATGTGATGTAGTTGTGGTGGCGTGATGAAGTAAGGGTGCACATTGCTGCAGTTGTGGTGTTTGAGAAATAGTTTGATGTGATGTAGTTGTGGTGGCGTGATGAAGTAAGGGTGCACCGTGCTGCAGTTGTGGAGGGGTGTTGGAGGAAGGGTTAGGCTACTTCGAGATGCTTCTGTTGCCGTCGAGTGGTTGAGGATGGGATACACCGTCTCGCTCTTATTGGAAAATCATACAAAACAACAGAATAAGAGGCAGTGTGAAGTGCTGTAGAAACGTGGGTTGTGGTGGGTCATGTTGTAGTAAGATACGTTAGGGGGCGTGTAGGATGCAGGGAATCTGGAAGCGTTAGGAGCATGGAAGAGGTAAACTGACCCGGGTAGGGTAATGTAAACAGGGTGGCAGGGGAGTGATAATGGCGAAGTGGATCGATGGCGCCCAGCTATGAATGACTGGAGATGACTTATGCTTGCGCTTGGTGAAATGTACACTCTTCTCCCACATCCTTCCAAGGCAGGTCTTCCTCCTTAAGTATGCTTGCCACCACCGTACTGTGGTGTGTGGTTGCTGGTGCTGATGTGCTGGATAGGAAATAAACGCGAGGTACCTTAAAGAATAGGAACCATGCATGTGTTACGTCATACAAGTAAGCATACTTTATTCTAACATTCGTCAGCAAAATGTATTGATGTCATATGTAATATATGACCTTCAGCCTTTGGTATAAGATCTGGATATTGAGTTTTCTTTTGCAGTGTTACTGTAGTTTAGAAAACAGCTATAGTCTCGAAACATGAAATTAAGCATTATATCTTATTCAATGACCCTGAATCAGGGAATAGCAGTATATCAAAGAAATGTGGTATGTTGTATAGAAAAATAGGTATGGCACTTGTACAGAATCAACAGAGCCTTTGAAAACGTCATATAACCTTCATAACAATAGTCTTGTCGAAATATACCTATTACACCTGTGATTGAATACTGCGCAAATGGCGAGCGGCCATGGTACACCCCCCCCATCTCCAGCAGGATAATTTCGACGACTAGCGAGTGTTTTACCAACATTTTAACTTTATTAACCCTGTATTTTTCATGATACGCGTAACCCTCATTACAATCACTTTATTTACTATCATTCAGGAAGAAATTGCACTCAAATCTCTTTTCTGAAACGTATTCGAATGTAATGATATTCAGAGACGATTTAATACCTCATTCGTCTAAGTTATTAGATCCAATGACAAAGTTTAATCAAAAGCATGCAGATGGAAATTCATAATACTTTTTATAAACATGCTAAAGTTGCCGTGCGCTAAGTTGGCCCAGAAGCCACGCTCCCCTTCCATAGCTAAGGTAGCTGATTGGTTCATATACAACGTTCGTGTCGCTATCCATGTATTCAAAGTGTTCACAGTTTATAATCAGGCCTGGTCTTCTGTATGATAATGTTTAAACCTGGGGACATAGAAATTTAGAGAATTTCTAAGGCATTAGCACTTTATAGTTGCTACTAAACAATGATAATGAATAAGCTTCTTTTGAAAACGGTGTTGTCCTTGACATCGACAGTTTGTGGTACATGTTTACCATTTTTAACATCCTTAAGTGCTAATGCCTTCAAATAATTTAACAAAATCCCAACATTTAACATTGATATACAGAAGAACAGATCTGATTATAGAATGTGAACACAGCGTGAATACATGGATAGCGACATGAACGTTGTATATGAACCAATCAGCTACCTTAGCTATGGAAGGGAGGCGTGGCTTCTGGGCCAACTTACCGTCAAACGAGTAAAGTAATTTACTGCTACATATATATACATCGAATTCGGATTTGAACTTCGTGGAAAATAAGCCAATTTATGATAATGTTACTTCAGATGCGTTTGATTTCACTTGTAACCAAACATAATAAATGATTTATAGATTTATCAATATTGTCACGAAATATGAAAATATATGGCCCCATAAAAATACTTGATATTGGTCGACATTCGGACGCATATCATTCCCATGACATTGTGAAGTAGGCTATACACGCATTTACCATGGGGTTGTAAATTTATGGGTATTTATGATAGAAAAACATATTATATTCCACGACGCCTGAAGTTCGTATAGGCAAATAAAAAAGGTACCAAATGATTGTTTAAGGTTAGTAATTGATTACATTTCGGGCAGCGAAACCCATGTTAGAAAGTATTGAGGATTAACATAAAATTTGTATTACTCAGCCACTGAGGCAAGCGAATTTTAGTCATACTAGTCTGCCATAGGCCAGAGCACTAGTCTGGTCAAGTCTGCCGATGAGGCTAGTCCGTCAGTAAGATCAACTCGCCAATGAGGCTAGTCCGTCAGTAACGTCGGCTCGCCAATGAGGCCAGTGTGTTGGTCTGGTCAGCTCGTCCATCGAGGCCAGTGCGTTGGTCTGGTCTGCTCGTCCGTCGAGGCCAGTGCGTTGGTCTGATCAGCTCGCCCATCGAGGCCAGTGCGTTGGTCTGATCAGCTCGCCAATGAGGCTAGTGCGTAGGTCTGATCAGCTCGTCAATGAGGCCAGTGCGTTGGTCTGATCAGCTCGCCAGTGAGGCCAGTGCGTTGGTCTGGTCTGCTCGTCCGTCGAGGCCAGTGCGTTGGTCTGATCAGCTCGCCAATGAGGCCAGTGCGTTGGTCTGGTCAGCTCGCCAATGACGCCAGTGCGTAGGTCTGGTCTGCTCGTCCATCGAGGCCAGTGCGTTGGTCAGGTTAGTTTTTATGTGAAGGATGGTAGGAACCAGACTCATCGATAACACATGCTATATAATGTCGTAAAAAATACAACTCTATAAAATTGCCCCGAGTTTCTTATATCTTTTCTTTACCCCTATAGTTATATAGGCCTACTGCCGATCGGATTAAATGCACATCAAAACTATATTTTGGGTAGATTCACACGAGTGAGTTTTTACAGCCAAGAGAAATGAAATGTTAGTACAAGTGCATATTCCCCTACACCGGGAGACAGGGAAAAAAGAGTACTTCCCACGTATTACCCGCATGTAAAAGTCGACAAAATAGGTAAGGGGTTCCTGTTAAACACACATCTCTCCTCCCCTCCTTGAATTTAAATTTCTAAAAAGGGAAACGGAAGGAGTCATGCGGTGAGTGCTCAACCTCCTTGAAGGCTCAGATTGGGGTGTCTGAGTGTGTGTGGTTGTAATCAAGAAGAGAAGAAAGGAGAGATAGGTAGTATGTTTGCAGGAAGAAACCTGGATGTTTTGGCTCTGACTGAAACGAAGCTCGAGGGGAAAGGGGAAAAGTGGTTTGGGAAGGTCTTAGGAGTAAAGTCAGGGGTTGGTGAGAGGACAAGAGCTAAGAGAGGAGTAGCACTACTCCTGAAGCAGGAGTTGTGGGAGTATTTGATAGTGTGAGAAAGTAAATTCTTGATTGATGTGGGTAAAACTGAAAGTGGATGGAGAGAGATGGGTGATTATTGGTGCCAATGCACCTGGTCATGAGGAGAAAGACCATGAGAGGCAAGTGTTTTGGGAGCAGCTGAGTGAGTGTGTTAGCAGCTTTGGTGCACGAGACCGGGTTATAGTGATGGGTGATTTGAATGCGAAGGTGAGTAATGTGGCAGTTGAGGGTATGATTGGTGTACATAGGGTGTTCAGTGTTGTGAATGGAAATGGTGAAGAGCTTGTGGATTTTTTGTGCTGAAAAAAGATTGGTGATTGGGAATACCTGGTTTGAAAAGAGATATATACATAAGTACACGTATGTGAGTAGGAGAGATGGTTCAAAGGGCATTATTGGATTACGAGTGTATTGATAGGCGTGTAAAAGAGAGACTTTTTTTTGGATGTTAATGTGCTGAGAGGGGCAGCTGGAGGGATGTCTGATCATTATCTTGTAGAGGTTTTCAAAAAAGAGGAGAGAATGTTAGGGAGAAGAGAGTGGTGAGAGTAAGTTAGCTTGGAAAAGAGCGTTATGTGAGGAAGTACCAGGAGAGACTGAGTGTAGAATGGCAAAAGGTAAGAGCAAATGACGTGAGGAGAGTGGGTGAGGAATGGGATGTGTTTAGGGAAACCGTGATGGCTTGTGCAAAAAAAAAAAAAAATCATGTGGCATGAGAAAGGTGGGATGATTAGAAAGGGTAGTGTGTGCTGGGATGAAGAAGTAAGGTTATTAGTGAAAGAGAAAAGAGAAGAGTTTGGACGATACTTGCAGGGAAGCAGTGCAAATGACTGGGAGATGTATAAAAGAAAGCGGCAGGAGGTCAAGAGAAAGGTGCAAGGGATGAAAAAGAGGACACATGAGAGCTGGTGTGAGAGTGTATCTTTAAATTCTAGGGAGAATAAAAATATATTTTGGAAGGAGGTAAATAACGTGAGTAAGGCAAGAGAACAAATAGGAGCATCGGTGAAGTGGGCAAGTGGGGAGGTAATAACAGGTAGTGATGAAGTGAGGAGATGGAGTATTTTGAAGGTATGTTGAATATATTTGATTATAGAGTGGCAGATATAGGGTGTAAATATTTCACACAAATGATTAACTAAAATAAATATCCCTTCCGTATGCTCATGTTTATGGGAAATTACCACCCGCAGCATCGTTCAGTCGAAGGCGGTGTGCGAAGTGAGAGGGTCAGGGAGAATGGATTGGTTAACAGAGAAGAGGTAGTGAAAGCTTTGCGGAAGATGATATCCAACAAGGGGCGGGTTTTCATGGTATTGCAGTGGAATTTACTAAGAAAGGGGGAGACTGTGTTGATTGGTTGTTAAGGATATTTGATGTATGTATGGACATGGTGAAGTGCCTGAGAATTGGCGGAATGAATGCATCGTGCCATTGTACAAAGGCAAAAGGGATAAAGGTGAGTTTTCAAACTACAACGGCATAAGTTTGTTGAGTATTCCTGGGAAGTTATATGGGAGGTTATTGATTGAGAGGGTGAAGGCATGTACCGAGTATTAGATTGGGGAAGAGCGGTGTCGTTCCAGAAGTGATAGAGAATGTTAGGATCAGGTGTTTGCTTTGAAGAATAGCTGAGAAATACTTAGAAAAACAAATGGATTTGTATGTAGCATTTATGGACCTGGAGAAGGCATTTAATAGGGTTGATAGGGATATCCGCTTTGTGGAAGGTATTAAGAGTATATGGTGTGAGAGGTAAGTTGCTAGAAGCCGTGAAAAGTTTTTGACAAGTATGTAATGCATGTGTACGAGTAGGAAGAGAGGAGGGTGATTGGTTCCCTGTGAGTGACTGTTTACGGCAGGGGTGTGTGATGTCCCCTTGGTTTTTTAATTTGTTTATGGATGGGGTGGTTAGGGACGTAAATGCAAGAGTTTTGCAGAGAGGGGTGAGTATGCAGTCTCTTGTGGGTGAGAGGGCCTGGGAAGTGAGTCAGTTGTTGATCGCCAATGATACAGCTCTTGTGGCTGATTTGTGTGAAAAACTGCAGAAGCTGGTGACTAAGTTTGGAAAAGTGTGTGAAAGGAGAAAGTTGAGAGTAAATGTGAATAAGAGCAAGGTTATTAGGTTCAGTAGGATTGAAGGACAAGTTAATTGGGATGTAACTGATTGGAGAAAAACTGGAGGAAGTGAGGTGCTTTAGATATCTGATAGTGGACTTAGCAGTGGAAGGAGAGAGCGTTATCTCGGACAGCAAAAATGGGTATGTTTGAAGGAATAGTGGTTCCAATAATGTTATACGGTTTCGAGGCATGGGCTATAGATAAGGTTGTACGGAGGAGGGAGGATGTGTTGAAAATGAAATGTTTGAGGCCAATGTGTGGTGTGAGGTGGTTCGATCGAGTAAGCAATGAAAGGGTAGGAGAGATGTGTAGAAATAGTGTGGTTGAGAGCAGAAGAGGGTATGTGTAATGGTTTAGACATATGGAGAGAATGAGTGAGGAGAGATTGACAAAGAGGATATATGGGTCAGAGGTGGAGGGAACAAGGGAGAATCGGGAGACAAAATTGGAGATGGAAGGGAGTGAAAAAGATTTTGAGCGATCGGAGCCTGAACATACGGGAGGGTGAGAGGCGTGCAAGGAATGGATTGAACCAGGGCATGTGAAGCGTCTGGGGTAAAGGTGTGTGGGGCCTAGATGTGGAAAGGGAGCTGTGGCTTCGGTGCATTACACATGACAGCTAGAGACTGAGTGTGGACGAATGTGGCTTTTGTTGTCTGAAGCGCGGGATAGCGGTGCTGTTTCCTGTAGGGCGGGGTAGCGACAGGATAGGATAAAGGCAAGCAAGTATGAGTATGTACATGCGTATACATGTATATGTCTGTATGTGTATGTATATGTATGTATATGTTCATATGTATATTTAGGTATATGAGCGTTTACGTGTATATATGTGTATATGAATGATTGGGCCATTTTTCGTGTTTCCTGGCGCTACCTCGCTACGTGGGAAACGGGGATTATGTATAATAATAATAATAGTAATAATAATAATAATAATAATAATAATAAGTGCATATCACCACTCATTTCCTCATAGTTAGGTTAGGTTAGGTTAGGTTTAACAAAATTTTGCTTAATGAGCTACAGTGATGGACTCTCCTAACACTCTCGCATTTATTTTTCTGACTCCTAGGGTCCAAGAACAGGACTTTCTCTGGACCCGTGTCACAGGAGAGTGACAGACGCAAACTCTCTCTAATCCAACGGAAGCCTTGTTTTCTGGTGTGAAGAATGATTTGAGATGTGTTCTTTGCCCATTTTCACTCATATAACTTACCTTTCGATATCAGACGACTCTAGTGGTATGGCTATGAAACAATAAAGATATAGGGTAAGATTTTATTAATAGTCATACAGAAATATAATGTGCTTGGAGGAATGTTACCTATGACGTGTGGGTTCTGGCAACGGTCAAATTTCACCTTTTGAAAGTTACGATACATGACGGTGTGCAGAAGTGCATCGCATCAATAAGTGTAAGAAAGCCATCGCATTCATAATACAGGAAATGGATCGCATCAATAATATAGGAAATGGATCACATCAGTAATATAGGATAGTATGTATTCCTAGACCCCTAACAGACAACTCATCTTGCCTTTTTTTTTGCAGTTTCCTTTAGTGTGTAGATCGATAATAATACAAACCGAACGAAGTTCTATGAATTCCCAACAAGCGCCGGGTTAAGGGGTTATATAAAGTAACGGCCGTTCGCACGACGCTCATCTACGAATACCACCCTGTGCTGCACGTACTGACTTCGGTCATTTCGGGACGCCCCTCCTGTCATAGTCGATAGATTTTGACTCTACGTAGCAAGTCCTTCCGCTCTGAACAGATGGTGAAGAGTGGTTTTACCCTATCCCTCTGTATCAAAACCCTGCCCAAATTTGTGGGGAATAAGATTGTTGGCGCAGAGGCTACAGTTGTTATATAATATTTCGTGAAGAATCCGCTTTTTCGAAGTGATTATGGAAGGGAAGTGATGTTGTAGAAGGAAGCGTGGAAAAAAAAAAAAAAAAAAGGCCAGTACATCGAGACTCGCACGCTCACGGTCGGTTGGGTTGTAAACAATGGAGGACAAGTTGGCGCCGTTTTAGGAACGTTGAGTGTGTGACAGTTGCCAAAATGAGAAAATTTCGTCTGCTGTGCGGTCATTTTTACTCTAGGGGATCTGTCTCTCTCCCCCATACATTTCTAATGCGGAAGTGGTAACCTGCTTCCTCAGTGAATGCGATAATGTTTTCGCATTTCTAAAAAAGAAAAAAAATTATTTAACATTTGAATAATTAACTGTGCTTCAGAGAAAAATAAAGGAATATGAATGAGACATTTTACATTTCATTTATACATATTCATGCAGCGTATACATTTATAAATAACTTTATATTTATATCACAACAATGCTCGCTTCAGTATGTCTCAAGATTATCACCGCGAAGTATGATACCTTAGTAAGAAGGAAGATGGTAAGATTTGTATTCATAATTTTGTTCTCTCTCTCTCTCTCTCTCTCTCTCTCTCTCTCTCTCTCTCTCTCTCTCTCTCTCTTCTCTCTCTCTCTCTCTCTCTCTCTCTCTCTCTCTCTCTCTCTCTCTCTCTCTCTCATACTGTATTGATTTTCGAAACGTACATTCATCCAAGTGATGTTTCGCTTAATGACTGGCTGAGGAAAGTGGACGACGACGAGGGGGTCCCTCAGAAAGCCTGCTGCAGCTTGTGCATCTCCACCGAGATTTCTGCCGTCAAGAAGCATAAAATAATCAAATTTCCATTCTATGAATATGGAGAGTGTCTGAACCTCGTTTACCCTCATCAAGCAATAGCTTAGAGAGTAATGATATGACCACTAGGACAGAAATCAAACTCATGTTATATATTTGTGGACCACAACATCCCATTCAGTAATTCTGATCATTTTGCTGACTTAGTAAAAGACGCCCTACCAGATTCTGCCTCTGCACGAAGAATAACCTTGAAGAAATCTAAAGCATCCAACGTTATGAAACACGTAGGACAAATCTCACGTTAGCCTTGTTGCAGACCTTAGAACATACAAATCCTCTTCAATCATTGATGAATCCACGTATACGAGTTCATGTAAACTGCAATTATCTGTAAATGTTACAACAGCCAGAATGGGTGTATCATCAGTTTATTGGACCTATTTGAAATCTATGGCATAGAAGAGGGCACAGAGGGGTCTTTCTACAGGGAGCATCTCTTTCAAGTTATGATGAATTATTGTAATAAACATGAAATACCTCTTGACAACCTTGTCGGGTTTGGCTTCAGACTGAGCGAGCAACTTGACCATGGGTCCTCCCATGGTCCTCCCAGTCGACTAAAAATCTGTCGCACCCAATATTATGATGTGTCTGCCATTCAGTCCATCTCTGTGCATCCCAAGCTGCTGCTAAGACACTACCCGAGAGTATGTGAAGACCTTACCACAACTGTTTACACATGTTTTTCCCTACAGTGCCAAAAGAGCGAGCGAGTTCAAATCATTTCAGATGTTTTGTGATGTGGAACCGCATGAGATTCTGCAGCACAGACGAGATGGTTATCCCTCCAAATGGCAGTCCAACAAATATTAAAACAATTGGAGCCTCTCTCTCACCGTATTTCGACAGTGATTATATGGAAGACAAGATTGGGAACATCAAAACTAATTCATGAAAGTCTAAGAGATCCTTCGGTACTGTAATATCTCATCTTGGATTTCATTTTAGATAAATGTAATAAAGTTAATGTTTCAGAGTTCACCTTCAACAATTCACATGCAGCACAGATCAGTGTCAAAACATTCTACAAACCTCGCATGCTGATTACAGATACTGAGAAATTGAACCAAAAAAATATGAAAATAACTACCTTCCAATTGAACAAATATATCTTTGACCTAAGGTGCATTTGCTACTGCAAAATATAACAATAAAGACTTGGTGCTGAATGTGCCAGAGCGACATGAAAAAAATTTCGTTGTAGCTTGCAGCGAAATGAAGGCTAGATCTTTTCTAGGATCTACCTTCCTGAAGAAATGTACAGCACTGACTTTCTAAGTATCAGTGCACTTGTTGAAACACCATCTTTGGCATGACTTGATAGCGAAGTTCCACGGACATACGATGGAGACCTTATGAAATTGGATATATTTATATATTTGTAAGGCATTATTGTTCTTTATACATTAATAACGTGTGAAATACCTTTGATTTCGAGACCACGATTACACGTGAAATACGTTGTGTTCGGGAAGCATGGACATTTTTCCAGCTACATGAAGATAAAACAATTGCTGAACTATTCTATATGGTATTCTGTGCCAAGATAAATGGCACAGAAAACCAAGTCGCCATAAAGAAATGTATTGAAATGGTAAAGTGTCCCATACATACCGTTTTCTCTAAATGCCTTGCGGTCGCCTTTGTGTGGTATATGTGGCGGCAACGCTGGTGTGGAGGAAGGTTACCGGTATATCGAGGTATTCCTCGGCAGAGATACGTCTCATATTTGCCTGTTTATGTTTTCGATTTTCAGTCATGAGTTCTAACTAGTCTCACTATAGTAGGGTCTGGGCGAGCGATGGCGAGGTATCACCTCCATGTATTTTCTCCCATGATAGCTCGTATGCAATCAGATGTCGTCATGATTGAAGTTAACAACAATTAAGTCGAGAACCAATAAGAAAACCCCCACATAAAAATGCAGTGATCGATTTCCTAAAGAAAAAAAACCGCACAGAATAATATTTTTATAAACTGACTGCTGCTTCGCATGACGTCATGGTGGGTGGAGCCAGCAGTATCATTGTGTGGCGGATGTTCGCGCTGGTGAAGCCATTCTCTTAATTGTTATTTCGGTACACTTAGGTCATTACGTTGCAGTCTGTAGACATTATCTTGAGTACGGTAATGTGTTATTGTTCTTACCCGAAGGTGTGTGCTGCATAATGGTGTCTTTTATCGTTAACATTACATATAAGTGAAAAGTTCATGTGTAGCGAAGCTGCACTATGAGTTCAGACTGTATTACAGAATTTTATGAAATGACCCGTAACTGTTCGCCTCATCTGTTAGATCTTGTAAGCTTTTCATACGGATATGTAGAGGTATCTGCATGTGCTCTTCACTTGGTTGTGCTAGGTTAGATTGGCTACGCTTGGTTGAAGTTAGCAAACCTTAGCTAGGCTACGGTGTTTAAGAAGCAGAATTATGGTATCCACTCGACTTTCAAGCTTTTCTAAGCTATCTTAGGTTAAATAAAAGGAAAAGATATGTTTCCGTGGACATTTTTAAACAAAAAAATAGGGATAAGTGAGACATTACTTGTTGTGAACCTTCAGAATATTGGCTTCATTCTCTGCTGCCAGTTACGTTCGTAATAACACAAAAATCAGGCGATGCCTTTGAATTGCTCATTTTGAGGGAAAGCTGACTGCAGCTGCTGATAACTATTCTAATACACGGGGTAGATGTCCTGCAGGACGTCGTAAAATCTAGCTTGCTGAGAGAATCAAGGGAGTGAGCTATCACTTGTCGGGAAGCATTGGTGTGTGTGTGTGTTAAGACGCTCCAAAGTCGTCAGTCGTCCTTACCTCACCAAGGCAAGCCGGATGACCCTTCCAGTTGATGCGGCGAGGTGCGAAACCCCATAAACGTTCACCTTTGAGGCTAATGATTACGAAATATCATCTTCGTTCTTTGCATGATGGCGAGAACAACGAACGCGGAGTAAGGCTTGTCGGCGACTCCATGATCCGAGGACAGCTGGAGGAATTCTGCGCCAGAAACCCTTCACGCCGTAAACGTTTTTTGTTTGCCAATTGCCAAGGTGATGATGATGTCGACGCTTTAGAGTAGGTTTATGGCAACGCGAACGGTAATACACTTGTTATTTGTCATGTAGGCATTAACGATGTAATGGAGGAGAGATCGAAGGAAATGGAGAAATATCGCTGGCTCATTCGACGTTTCCGAACAATAATATTAGAATTATTTCTGAAGTTCTTCCCAGGATCGGCACCAGGAACGCCTTCAGTGTAGCGTTCTGCCTCAATACTAGATTAGTGAACCTCTCTTTTCAGGAAGGAATTGAGTTCATGAACTTGTGGCAACATCTGTACTTACAGTCTGGTATGTTTATGAAGGACAAGCAACACCTTAATGAAGTGGAAGCTGCTAGTTTTGGTGGACACATTAGTGAGTCTCCACATGCGTTTAGGTAGAAATAAACGCAGTCCGTATGGAGCTGACCCATCCCCCTACGTAGGTACACTTTGAAATAGGTCTCAGCTTCATCTAAAAATATTCTGTTAACACATAAAGTATACGCAATAAGATCTCAAAGTTAGAGACAACAGCGTTAGAAGTAAATCATGGTATGATTGCCATTTTTCGAATCTTGGTTAGATATCAACAACAAAGATTTCCTCGCCATTTCCTCGCCTGAACACCTAGTCCCAGGGTACACCCTCTGTAATAGGGATAGAAGAAACAAAGTAGTGGTGGTGTTTTGCTCTTTGTTAAAGCTCATTTAGATCCCCTATTATAATAAATGTAGCCGTTGAGAATGTTAACCTGATTTTTGTGGAAATCAATGATAAACTTCGTAAGGATTAATTTGTCCCTGTATGGATTACTGCTTTCACATCTGGAGTGGCTCTAGCTCTTCACCCTTACTTGGCAGAGTTGCGTCGGATGCGTTCGGTCTTATAAATTTTCCCAGGCTAACTTCCAAACTTGACCCGCAATGTTGGTTCACTTTCCCTCTTCTATAGTTATTACTTTGGTTTTTGCTCTCGAGAGTTGGCTGCCTGTGTGCCCCCACCACTAGCAAGACCACGCAATATTCGACAAGCTGCTGCGTCACGATTTATTTGTGGCCGTTGGCAATTCAAGGGTGGGCCGTTTTGATAACTGTTTCTCTCCCTACATCATAAAGCTTTGAAACTCTACTTTCTCATGTCTCCCAATAACTATTACCTGGCACATTTTAAATGAAGGTTTTACACTTCCTCCAGGATTCGTAAGTACTGTCCCTCGCCTCACCTTTATTCGCTTTATAATTGTCTCTATACTTCAATTAAGGCCCGGCCTTGATGTGGACTTATGTCCATGACTGGAGCCTCCAACTTGAACAAGAAAATAACTGTAGGCCCCCTGCACAGACAATAGAGGTAGACGAAAGATTTTATGATCAAGCAGCAGAAAACTGTGATGATGAAGATTCCATCATAGTTGGAGATTTTAACATACCGGTATCTAAGCAGGGATAACCCATTCCAGAAGCTTCGAACGTGGACTTGACTTTGCTTGGTAGTGCCCTAATCCAATTAGTCGAAAAACTTACTCGCGACTAGATTGTATTAGATTTCATTCTAAATATATATGAGAATCTCATCAATAATCATGAAGATGAAGAAACCTTTGGTGCAATGATCGCCGACAAATGATTTTTGTGGTCACTTTCAACACTGCATTTAATGTTGGTCAACATGACATTCGCATAGAAATATACCCGCTTTTAAACATGCAAATCTTAATGATCTTTGCATTGATCTTGACAGGCAAACCTGGGATGATATGGTCAATGAAAACGACATTAACGTAGCTTGGAAAAGCTTCAGTTAAACTTTCAAAGCAGTTGAGGGAACATATTTGCCCAATGCCTGGTAGACGGACTGTTTCTAAAAGGAAGCGAAGGTGGTGGAAAGGTGAAATAAAAAAGTGCCCGTTTTTTAAGATAGACCAATAGCCAAATGATGGAGTAAGTTGTGTAAATTTCGAAGTGAAAGTAAGTATGACAGAGTAAACGTCAATATGAAGGGCATATTGCTGAAAATAGCAAAAGAAACTTCAAGAATTTTTACTGTTGTGCCAGAAGCAAGAGAGTCATTACCCAGTCAATTGGTCCATTGATTACGGAAAACAGTGACTTGGTGCAAGACAACAAAACCATGGCAGAGATCTTAAATTGTTATCATTATCTTTTTTTTTTTTTTTTTTTGCAGTGTATGTACGATAGAAGACGCAACACATGCCACAAATCCGGTTTCACTGATAAGAGAAGAGAACTTTTTTTTTTAACGAACTGACATAAAAGCTGGAGACATACGTTCAGCAATAAACGGAAAGAAAATAGATGAAACACCCGGCCTTGATAAGTTTTGTTCGAGGACAATGAAAGCGAAAAATGAGATGGTTAAATCTTTTAATACTCTTTTCAGTAAGTTATTTGCTATGGGAATAGTTCCAGATGAATGGAAGTTTGCCAGTGTAACACCGATATCAAAAAAGATACACTGTTCCTTCCCAGAAATTATCGTTCAATTATAGTTACGTCTGTGCTTGGAAAACTTATGAAAACCATCATTCATGGTATCAATTGTGAACCACATAAAGAACAACCACATAGTACACTATTCTCTGCATGGTTTTCGACGAAATCGCTCATGTCTGACAAATCTGCTTGTTTTCTTTGATGATGTAATCAACATGCCTGAAGAAACTAAAGCAGCTGATGTCATACATCCAGATTTACAAAAAAAAAAACATTCAATAAGGTTCGACATCAAAGGATACTAGCAAAAATCAAGTCACATGGTATTGATGAGATAGTAGTTTGGTGGATGTGTAATTGGTTGACTGGCCGTAAACAAAGAGCTTTAATTAACAGTCAAGCCTCAGAATGGTTAGACGTAACAAGTGGAGTGCCACAAGGATCAATCTTGGGACCGGTTCTCTTTCTCATATAAATTGGTATTATCATTCATTTGCTGCATTGCAAGATATCAAAATTCGTTGATTATCCAACGCTGGAAAATGAATCATCAAATGAACTCCAACTTCAGACTAACTTAGACCAACTGATGGTTTGACCTCATAGGCGGCAATTGAATTTTGATACCGATAAATGCACATTTTTACATATCAGTAACAAATAGGAAAAGGCATGCTACAGTATGAATTCTATTGAACTGCAAAAGGTAAATGAGAAAAACGACTTGGGCATAATGAACAATGGTAACCTAACACCAAGCTAGCAGTGCAGAGTAGCAGTGGAAAGAACGAATAAAATTATTGGATTAATATGAAGGGACATCGAATTCAAGTCAAGGGAAATCATCCTTACTTTTTACAGTTCTAATGTGGTTCATCTTGATATTGTGTTCAGTTTTGGTCACCCTCCCTAAAAAGACACAGTCAGAATAGCGAGAGTCGAACTACCAAGATGATTCTTGGGCGGAAGAACATATCATACAAGAGCAGATCGAGAGACTTGAATCTATCTTCAGCTTCGAGGAGAGAAGGCTAAGAAGTGATCCAAAACAATTATTCATAACTATCAAAGGCTTTGATAGGAAACAGACGAAAGAATGGCCCAACCCGCCCACATACACATGTATATACATACACGTCCACACACGCAAATATACATACCTATACATCTCAATGTACACATTTATATACACACACAGACATATACATATATACACATGTACATAATTCATAGTCTGCCTTTATTTGTTCCCATCGCTACCTCGCCACACATGGAATAACAACCCCCTCCCCCTCATGTGTGCGAGGTAGCGCTAGGAAAAGACACCAAAGGCCCCATTCGTTCACACTCAGTCTCTAGCTGTCATGTAATAATGTACCGAAACCACAGCTCCCTTTCCACATCCAGGCCCCACACAACTTTCCATGGTTTACCCCAGACGCTTCACATGCCCTGGTTCAATCCATTGACAGCACGTCGACCCCGGTATACCACATCGTTCCAATTCACTCTATTCCTTGCACGCCTTTCACCCTCCTGCATGTTCAGGCCCCGATCACTCAAAATCTTTTTCACTCCATCCTTCCACCTCCAATTTGGTCTCCCACTTCTCCTGGTTCCCTCCACCTCTGACACATATATCCTCTTGGTCAATCTTTCCTCACTCATTCTCTCCATGTGACCAAACCACTTCAAAACACCCTCTTCTGCTCTCTCAACCACACTCTTTTTATTTCCACACATCTCTCTTACCCTTACATTACTTACTCGATCAAACCACCTCACACCACATATTGTCCTCAAACCTCTCATTTCCAGCACATCCACCCTCCTGCGCACAACTCTATCCATAGCCCACGCCTCGCAACCATACAACATTGTTGGAACTACTATTCCTTCAAACATACCCATTTTTGCTTTCCGAGATAATGTTCTCGACTTCCAAACATTCTTCAAGGCTCCCAGAATTTTCGCCCCCTCCCCCACCCTGATTCACTTCCGCTTCCATGGTTCCATCCGCTGCCAGATCCACTTCCAGATATCTAAAACACTTTACTTCCCCCAGTTTTTCTCCATTCAAACTTACCTCCCAATGGACTTGACCCTCAACCCTACTGTACCTAATAACCATGCTCTTATTCACATTTACTCTTAACTTTCTTCTTTAACACACTTTAGCAAACTCAGTCACCAGCTTCTGCAGTTCCTTACATGAATCAGCCACCAGCGCTGTATCATCAGCGAACAACTGACTCACTTCCCAAGCTCTCTCATCCAGAACAGACTGTATACTTGCCCCTCTTTCCAAAACTCTTGCATTCACCTCCCTAACAACCCCATCCATAAACACATTAAACAACCATGGAGACATCACACACCCCGGCCGCAAACCTACATCAACTGAGAACCAATCACTTTCCTCTATTCCTACACGTACACATGCCTTACATCCTCGATAAAAACTTTTCACTGCTTCTAACAACTTTCCTCCCACACCATATATTCTTAAAACCTTCCACAGAGCATCTCTATCAACTCTATCATATGCATTCTCCAGATCCATAAATGCTACATACAAATCCATTTGTTTTTCTAAGTATTTCTCACATTCATTCTTCAAAGCAAACACCTGATCCACACATCCTCTACCACTTCTGAAACCACACTGCTCTTCCCCAATCTGATGCTCTGTACATGCCTTCACCCTCTCAATCAATACCCTCCCATATGATTTCACAGGAATACTCAACAAACTTATACCTCTGTAATTTGAGCACTCACTCTTATCCCCTTTGCCTTTGTACAATGGCACTATGCAAGCATTCCGCCAATCCTCAGGCACCTCACCATGAATCATACATACATTAAATAACCTTACCAACCAGTCAACAATACAGTCACCCCCTTTTTTAATAAATTCCACTGCAATACCATCCAAACCTGCTGCCTATATATATATATATATATATATATATATATATATATATATATATATATAGCGTGGGCTATGCATAGAGTTGTGCGCAGGAGGATGGATGTGCTGGAAATGAGATGTTTGAGGACAATGTGTGGTGTGAGGTGGTTTGATCGAGTGAGTAACGTAAGGGTAAGAGAGATGTGTGGAAATAAAAAGAGCGTGGTTGAGAGAGCAGAAGAGGGTGTTTTGAAGTGGTTTGGGCACATGGAGAGAATGAGTGAGGAAAGATTGACCAAGAGGATATATGTGTCGGAGGTGGAGGGAACGAGGAGAAGAGGGAGACCAGATTGGAGGTGGAAAGATGGAGTGAAAAAGATTTTGTGTGATCGGGGCCTGAACATGCAGGAGGGTGAAAGGAGGGCAAGGAATAGAGTGAATTGGAGCGATGTGGTATACCGGGGTTGACGTGCTGTCAGTGGATTGAATCAGGGCATGTGAAGCGTCTGGGGTAAACCATGGAAAGCTGTGTAGGTATGTATATTTGCGTGTGTGGACGTATGTATATACATGTGTATGGGGCGGGGTTGGGCCATTTCTTTCGTCTGTTTGCTTGCGCTACCTCGCAAACGCGGGAGACAGCGACAAAGTATAATAAAAAAAAAATATATATATATATATATATATATATATATATATATATATATATATATATATATATATATATATATATATATATATATATATATTTCGCTTTAAGTTCAAGACGCGTTATTTGCGCCTCCATAGCCACAAAAGAAATGTGCTGGTTATTCTCGTACAATTGCGTGTAAACCTTCTATTACCACCACAATGATCTATGCGTTTCTGATATCTTAAGCCACTATCACAAACAGACTCAAAAGGGCTCAATGCTCTGTTGTTGTTTGAGTTCCTTTGTATTTCTTTCTATTCACTTATTAGGCATTATCATGTATCCTTTTTCCTATAGTCGGCCGTTCCAGTGTCATAAGACAGTGCTAAGATTTAGGTTAAGACACAGAGGGGACATGTAACCGAAAGATATGAGGTTATGTAAAAAAACAGCTTTATTTCTATTATATTTACGAAGTTCGCTTGTGTGTGTGTTGAAGCCATTACATCCAAAATAGCAACACGAGATAGTTTTTGTGTAATGTTCATTGTTCAAAGAATAAAAAAAACCCCATTAAACTGTTGTTTTTGATGCTATATATATATATACCCGATTTAAATTCCTGTGACATGTTAAGTATAGAAATAACAGGTAGATTTTCGTATTATAAGAATTCTGCTTTTGAACTAGGTTGGGGAAAATGTTTAAAATATGAACAGCCGAGATATATCTGGAAATCGACTTCAGTGTATTACATTTGATGTCTGGGGGAGCATACAACATTAAACTCGTTTTCACATTTTGCTTTTAGATTTCATAGTATATTTCAATCTTCCATTTTCAGCAATCCTTATTTCAACACGGGGTATGAAGTAAGCACCTGTTATGAGTTTAGTTGAGGCTACAGTGAATCATACACTTTAAACCCTTGCCCAAACACAGAATGGGTTAAGATAAGGATGTAATGGGTCGTTCGCCATTAAGACCAGAAATCCATCCACTCGCTGTTTCAATTTGAAGCCTAGCCTTCTGAAATGAATTGTTGATGTCTACTGTGTTAACGTCGGGCTTTCAATCTCTGGGAGGTTTCGCCAGCCTCACTGAATATCGTAGCGCTATTCATATATATATTTAAACTCTAGTCCCTTTCATTTCAAAGTCCAACCACATTTACATTCTGCCGTCTCTCTCTCTCTCTCTCTCTCTCTGGAGCCTTCAAAAATAATAGACCCTGTTTAAGCTAGATTATCATATTATTCTTTTTTCTTTTTCTTTTTTTTTTCCTGTATGACTTTTAGCGGTGTGGAGTACGCCCGGATTTCAGAGCAAGTAAACAGTTGTGCTTTAGTTACACAATAATTCCATCCACAATGGCGGAGATCCTTTGACGTGTAAACTACTTTCTTGTTTGTGTATGCCAGTCAGTGACCATCAGAACGGAGGACATCAACCAGTCTATCATTTCACTCACGAGTATCCCCCCTGGCTGAGTCATGTCCACATGTATTAACGAGAACGTTTAAGTGTTCGTCATTAAACAGAAGCAACGCTGCTTCTTTTTTAAGTTTTAGAAATGGCGTTAACTTCATCTGTCCAATGAGGCATCAAGTCTTCAACCACACACACCGTTCCTCATATCCACGACACCATTTGTTCACAGTTGGGGGAGAAGATATACTCCCTCCACTAGCATTCATCCTCCACTTGGGCAGGCAGTATGTTCAACACGCAGTGAACGCTGTAAATGACTACTTCATGCTCTGGTCCGGGATGAAAGAGGTAACTTGCCCCAGTGGTATAATTCTGACGTGTGTAATGTGAACTGTTCCAGTATAATCATGTTGAGTGGGAGGAACGGTTAGTATAAAATAGTTTGATTGCTCCTCCCTCCCTTCCCCTTCTTTTTTTTCCTCCCTCGTTTCAATTGGACACTAATTTTTTTCCTCCCTTGAAAAAAGGATTCATGGGGAAGTCATTATGACATGATTGCGATAGATTTTTCTTTTTTTTTTTCCGAGGGCAGTTTTTGTAAACAGAAGCGTCGCATCATCGCTGCTGCTTTTTCTTTTCAAAGCGGTCAGCCGCCCGTCTCATGTCCTTTCGTAATCAAGACTGCAAAATAATGTAAACAAGTCGACCCTTTAAAATGAAAAAAATGCTAAATAAAATGAATGGAATCTGGCCAACGAGCGAGAGTATGAAGAAAAGCGGTTCATAGTGAAAAGGAAGCTTTTTTGGGGGGGAAAGCCGACTAGATTTGAAACTGTAAAAGGTAGTTCACCATTGTCGTTAGTTAGATGAGACGTAAATGAAATGCTACGATAATCATTTTCGCCGTATTAGTAGAAGATTGCTCTCCCACTTGTGTTTTGCAGGAAATTTTGAATATCTCGACACTCGTTAATATGGAGACGAGATACGTCGCCTCCCTGGCTTTAGATTTGTCGTGTCTCCCGCACTGCGCGGGAGATATGTAATCAGCTAAGGTCTCCCACAAGAGGACAAAGATCTCACGCATTGTAATCACTCAAAGAACACCGTTACATTTCGCGTCGTCCATGTCGAATAACAAGTTTTTAACTTTGTTAAAGATTCTTGTTTGAACTTACCTTGTTGACATTAATTATCTAAATGTGAAGGCAATTTAGCTTGCAGTTCAGTATATATATATAAGCAATTTCCTCCTCTGAGCAGCATTTTTGGCTGCGATTTTGAGGACGAATTTAACGACAGATATGAGTTGGCAACAATGGATGCGGTCCTCCTTCCAGCTGGCCTTCGGCAACGTCTTGATGCCCATGTTATTGTACGGCGTCTACTTACCAGTGTTTGTTCTTTATAATCTGTGCTTCCTGCGGGCGTAAGAACATTTCAATATCTTATGTACATAATGTAAAGGGTTAGACTTTTGTCCGCTCGTTCTGGGATGTTTTGTTTGTACAGGAAAAGACTTAGTGTTTGGCCGAAGGCGGTCTCGCGATCCCTTCCATAAGAATCTCCCACTTTCAGGATCGACCTACTTGGTATATGTACGGCCGTAGTAACAGAAACCAAGAAAAATTGTCATATAATTCATTTTCTAGCATCCGGCCACGTACGTCACCACTCATATTACACCTTTCCACTCCAGCGTCTTGGAGGAACCGACCAGAAGGGCGGGGAAGGTACTCAACAGAGTTGTAGTAAAAGAAAAGAAAAATGATAGTTTTCGCGAGGGAGAGGTTGACCAGCTAATGCTTATCTGTTGGCAGGGAAATTTGAACTGCAAGACATGCGTTCCTACTCCCCTACAGGCGGGTATGTCCCGAACATAAATATTTTCATATTCCCTGGGCCATGAAAGTATGTTTATTTATCCAACGTATGTTTATATATATATGAAGAGAAGCGGTGCGCCATTACTGGTGGAGAGGCAACGTTAAGTGAGATGTTTATTCTTCCAAGTGTATTTATGTAGGAAAGTGATCCGCCATTAATGTATTCGAGAGATTGATGTAGCGGAATTTATGAAGTGGCTTCCAGTGATTCTCGAGAGGAGAAATTTACGTATCGAAAAGCATCGAAAGATATATATATATATATATATATATATATATATATATATATATATATATATATATATATATATAGAGAGAGAGAGAGAGAGAGAGAGAGAGAGAGAGAGAGAGAGAGAGAGAGCGATGGATAGATAAAGATAGATAGATAGACGGATAGATAGATAGACAGTAGCCATAAGTATCACCTTTTGAGGGGTGAATTTTCCTACCCACAACATGATCCCGGAAGTTCTTACAAGCAAACATGTTTTTGATCATCCTGAAACAGAAAATGTACAAAGGTGACTATCGTGACTTACCATAGCTGACGGTTATAATGTTCCGGATAGGCTTAACGGCATCCCTGCCAGACGTATGGACCTTTTTTTGGTGTTTGGCTCATGTGGAAGTAGACGAATTTCATCTCTTTTCTTTTTTCTTTCTTTACTCAGTAGATATTTTGTAATATTTGGTCTCACTTGTAAACCTGCCACCTCCGTGACTGGAGTAAATGGTAAATGCAAGATATGGAACTGGCATGCGAAGGATGGGAGGTGGGCAGATTAGAAAGGGTAGTGAGTGGTGGGATGAAGTAGAGTTGTTAGTGAAAGAGAAAAGAAAGGCTTTTGGGCGGTCCTTACAGATGAGGGCAAATGATTAGGCGATTTGTAAAAGAAAGCGAGAGGAGGCTGAAAAGAAAGTGCAGGGGTTGAAAAGGAGGGCAATGAGAGTTGGGGTGAGTATCATTAAACCTATGGGAGAATAAGATGCTTTGGAAATAGGTAACTAATGTACGAAAGACATGAGACAAATGGGAAAATCGGTGAAGGAGGCAAAGGGAGAAGTGGCAATAAGTAGTGATGAAGTGAGGAGATGGAGTGAGTATTTTCAAGGATTGTTGAATGTGTGTGATGATAGAGTGTATGGTGTTTGGGTCGGAGTGGTATGCGGATTGAGTCATGAAGCGTGGTTTGGTGAAGAGAGAAGAGGTGTGAAAGCCTTGCGGAGCATGAAATTCGGCAAGGCGGCGGGAGTGGATGGTATTGCAGTGGAATTTAAAAGAAAGAGGGTTGACCGTGGTGTTGATTGGTTGGTAAGGATTATCAGTGTATGTATCGATCATGGTGAGGTGACTGATGACTGGTGGAACGCATGTACATTGCCAGTGTATAAATTCAAGGGGGATAAAGGTGAGTTTTTAAACTACAGAGGTATAAGTCTATTAAGTATTCCTGGGAAGTTGTATAGGAGGGTATTGATTGACAAGGGTGAAGGCATGTACAGAGCATCAGAATGGGGAGGAGCAGTGTGGTTTCAGAAGTGGTAGAGGATGTGTGGATCAGGTGTTTGCTTTGAAGAATGTATGAGAGAAATACTCTAGAAAAACAGACGGATTTGTATATGGCTATATATCATTACAGATTTAAAGACAGATGATGAGTTTCCTGCCGCAGCTTCCCACTTTAGCCAACTCGTAAGCAACTGACCACTTGAGCGGGAAAATACATCAGCAGTGTGTTACCAGTGGGTGGATTGTGTTAGCGGGAAATGGATGACCAGCTGATGCATGCATGAACATTGGTGAGAACATCTGAAAAAGAAAAAAGAGAATCGCAATGTAAGGCCTGAGCTCGTAATTCGTTTAGGTGGGGGGGATTACTCGAATGTAAACAGTGCATTCATACTCGCCGGAAGAATTACGAGGTTTATGTTTCTGACGAACGTTTATTGCTGAAGGGAAGCGGTGCATCGTTGATAGTGGAGAGGAAACGTTGTTTGCCCGACGATCGTATTCATAACGAGGGTAGTGGCACAACTAGTAACGTATTTAAAGAAGAATCATTGGTTAGGTTGGTTGTTTGGTGTTTAGGCCTATCAACTGCCAGGGTCGTTAAGAAATTCATCGTCAAGTTATCTTAGCAAACCGAAAATTTAACATATTTCAACAACTGTAAATGTTAAGGGTAATTCTAATACTCCATTCGCTCTTAAGGATAATTCGAAGACCACATATATTCTCTACGTATATGAACCATGTGATTAGTGACGAGATCTGTATCATTTTCACCATTTAAATGTTCAATTCTCCCACACATGGCGCGCTCCCATGCTTTTATACTGTAAGAAATTTTTATGCGTAATTTAGAGTACCCTGACAAAGATAATGCGAAAATAAGAGGTAGACGTGGGTGCGTTTAGGACGAGGATGGAGTTGGCGTGAGTCGTGGCGAATGGTTTGGTGAAAAGAGAGGAGATGGTGAAAGCCTCGCGTAAGATGAAGTGCGGCACTGTTCGGTACGAGGAGGTTGTGACGTTCGAAAGAGAATCAGCACCGGTGTTGCCAACCTAGATGGGCATTCTAATCAATTAATTTCATTTAACTTATGTTGCTCTTGCCACACTTGTTTGTCAAGAGTACTTACAACCTAAAGTTATTGTTGTAATGTATCAATCGTACTTGCATCCTAAGTTATTGTTCTGATTTGTCAAGAGTACTTGCAACCTAAAGTTATTGTTCTACTAAGGGTTAGAAAACTCGCACGTTTTGGCCTAAGTAAAGGAAGCCAGAATCGGCGTCACGCAACCTAAGACATTACTCACATCGCGACAGGACACGAATGTCGCCGTCACGCCCTCCCACCACAGCGTCAGGGAGGTGACTGACCAATTGGGCGGGAAGATACGTGACTCCGGTAGCAGAAGACAGTACAGATGGTTTACGCGGTATAGGATTGACCAGTTGATGATCTGAGGTTAGCGGGAAAACCAGGTGATCAAAATATTGTCCTATTATGGATGGGTTTCGCGGGTCTATGGGTGAATAAAATTTGATATTGGGATATTTGATAGTACGAGTCAATAATGCAGGAGGTTCCCGCTTTCAACACACCATGCTGGCGGACATGACCCCGAACTTTGAATGATACTTTCTCATTCTCAACTCACTGGCTAGTGCCTCTCCGCAGGAAGTGTTGGACGCCTCTCTGATCCTACAAAGCAAAGGTTCGAGACTTTTTTTTTTTCTATATGTGGATCACTCAGAGACACCCAGTGTAGACCACCTTTAGCATATATCCAATATCATATCGAGTCTGAAATCACAATTTAGAACATATACCAACTATTCAGAAACTCACTAGATATAGTCATGATGGTAGAAATGTTACATATTTCATCATTGATGTTATCTTCATCCTTCTATAGACCACTGGGAGATGATGGGCCACGGGCGGGCCACAGGCTAAGAACCCTTCTCACCATCCATGGTCTTCGACTTCGTCCGTCACGTCTTTGTGGCCGATGGTAGATACGTTCCCTCCCTCTGTTGTGAGATGCAGAAAAAAAAGGCAAATTTGATTCCAGTACTGTTATTAAACGTGCAACGTCGCTTCGCCCCTTTCATAGTCTTTGACGTTAATTCAGTTGGGTGAACTGGTTTTATCACATGACAGTCCCTCATACCGGTGGGTGCAGATGGGTGGGTACAGCAGGCTAATGCAATGTGTCACGCTGTAACAGCTGGTTTGATAAGGCCAGGTACAGCAGCTGGTGGTGGGTGGGTACAGAAGGCTAAGGTGGGGTGCTGGTGGGGGGGGGTCCATGCTGTATGTTCGTTACATGGAGGTACAGCTGCTGGACTCTTACAATACAGCTGTAATGTTGCCTTGTGTTTGGTGTCTAAGGGTATGTTATCTGGGGATACAGCTGCAATCATGCCACGTGTATATATATGGGGTTCAGCTGTTATATTGCCATGTATATGTCATTTAGGGGGTTACAGCTAAAATTTTGCCATGTTATATTTCTCTCTCTCTCTCTCTCTCTCTCTCTCTCTCTCTCTCTCTCTCTCTGGTCGCAGGTTACTCGTTAGTTAGGTAGGATAACTAACAATTTAACAACCATCTCCATATAAAAAAAAATAGGCTTTCATTTTTCTCGATGTTACAACCTTGACCCCTCGTGTCTGATTGGTTATTTACCTTTTGATCTTCTTTCAAACTAATCGCCATTTCCCGCGTTAGCGAGGTAGCGTTAAGAACAGAGGACCTTTTGATCTATGACGACCGATTCCCTTCATCACCTCCGAGTGATTCCTTCCATAGAAGTTAGTCTTACAGTTACAAACAGGTCCAGTAAGTTAGTCTTACAGTTACAAGTCCAGTAAGTGGACAAGATATCTTTCAGTTACAAGTCCAGTAAGTGGACAAGATATCTTTCAGTTACAAGTCCAGTAAGTGGACAAGATATCTTTCAGTTACAAGTCCAGTAAGTGGACAAGATATCTTTCAGTTACAAGTCCAGTAAGTGGACAAGATATCTTTCAGTCACAAGTCCAGTAAGTGGACAAGATATCTTTCAGTCACAAGTCCAGTAAGTGGACAAGATATCTTTCAGTCACAAGTCCAGTAAGTGGACAAGATATCTTTCAGTCACAAGTCCAGTAAGTGGACAAGATATCTTTCAGTGAAGTTGTTTTATCCATTATAAGTGTAGTGTGTGTGTGTGTGTCAATTAAGGATATGTTCCCTACGCCAGCAGTTATCTTGGCAGGGCTAATGGTTTCCCCTGAACCATTAACTCATTTTTTTTGTGGCTCCTCCCTGCCTGCCTGCCTGCCTCCCTCCCTCCCCGCCTGACAATATATCCAGGCCTTCAACTTCCATAAAATGCTTTAATATTGTCCGGGATAACAATTTTACAGGTTCCTGAAGCCATTCCAATGACGCATCTCCTTAAAAGTGTGCGGGTCCCCTGCCAGTATTGTGTTGGTGTCCGTTCTGCTCCCAGACACTGGCTGGGGGAGAGGACACGTAGCTGGGGGAGAGTCCAGGCTGGCTGGGTGGAGAGGATACGTAGCTGGGGGAGAGCCCAAGCTGGCTAAAGGAGAGGACACGTAGCTGGGGGAGAGTCCAGGCTGGCTGGGTGGAGAGGACGCGTAGCTGAGGGAAGAGTCCAGGCTGGCTGAGGGAGAGGACACGTAGCTGGGGGAGAGCCCAGGCTGGCTGGGGGAGAGGACACGTAGCTGAGGGGAGAGCCCAGGCTGGTTGGGTGGAGAGGTCACGTAGCTGGGGGAGAGCCCAGGCTGGCTGGGTGGAGAGGACACGTAGCTGGGGGAGAACCCAGGCTGGCTGGGGGAGAGGACGTAACTGGGGAGACCCCAGGAGATAGAGATGATTTTGAGGGAGTGAGGCCTTAGCTCGGAGAGACCCCAGGTGAGGAGGGTGTTGCTGGGGGAGAGAGAAAGGCTTTAGTTAGAGAAGTGTGGGAGCAGAGGGAGAGGTGCTAGAGGGGGGGCACGGTAGGAGACAGGAGGCGTGGCAGAGGAAGAGAGAGGTGCGGAAGAGAGGGAGAGGCGTGGGAGAGAAGGGGAGAGGTGTGGGAGAGGCATGGGAGAAGAGAAAGAGAGAGAGAGACGAGAAAGAGGAGGAGAGGTGTTGGAGAGGCGCGGAAGAGCGGGAGGCGTGTTGGAGTGGCGCAGAGAGAGAGAGAGAGAGAGAGAGAGAGAGAGAGAGAGAGAGAGAGAGAGAGAGAGAGAGAGTCTCCCTCTCTCTCTCTACCCTCCCGCGAAGCGGCCCACTTGGTGAGTTCATTATATTATTGATCAGGAACATGTAGCATTTATAAACATTGCTACGTACATCTCACTTTATTTATGACCAGACTATAATAAATTCTTTATTATCTCCCGCCATTTCTATATGGCGTTCATTAGATATCTTTTTTTTTACTTTTTTTTGTTTTTTTTATTTCTTTTTTTTTTTTGGCAGTCTGGGTAAAAACATGAGTGTTCATGTCCGCTCAGCTGGCCGGAAACTTATCGATGATTTCCGGTCGGACGAATAAAGAGGAGGTTCTGTAATCTATTTTTAACAGTCAATTAATTAACCTTTCACTGCTGCTGCCCCCCCCCCCCCCACACACACACACAAGCACTCACTGAACTTCACTGGACCTGACTGACAGCTCAATCCCTGACCCTCCTCCCTCCCTCCCGCGGGTGTTCACTGCAAGAGCTATTTGCTTTTAAATGAACATTTTTTTTTGAGATTTTTAATCAGTAGCGTTTTTTTTCTCTCTCTTATTTTCTTCTATAAAATGGGCCGACATATCGCGAGACCCATCGTGTGTGTGTGTGTGTATCAGGAATGAGGTGATCAAATTAATCAGGGGCTGATCATACATAGACCTGTTCGAGGTAAGATGGAGAGAGAGAGAGAGAGAGAGAGAGAGAGAGAGAGAGAGAGAGAGAGAGAGAGAGAGAGAGAGAGAGAGAGAGAGAGAGAGAGAGAGAGATAACGGCCAATCCTCGACTAGTCAGTCGGTCTCGGCACAGCAACTGCGGGAAGCAGCCGCTGCCAGGCGTAGTGTGATAATCAGCTGATGTGATGCGCCACTTGTCTCCTGTGGAAGTTGAGAATGCGTGAAGATAATTATTCATTTATCGTTATCATTGTTATCTTTATTGTAATATTACTACTACTACAACAACCACTACCACTACTACTACTACTACTACTACTATTACAGCTACTACACGACTGCTACTACTACTACTAATGATAATAATAATAGTAATAATAATAATAATAATAATGATAATGATAGTAATAATTTTACTACTACTATTAATAATGATAATAATAATGATAATAATAATAATAATAATAATAATAATAATAATAATAATAATGATAATAATAATAATAATAACAATAACAAAAAATAATAGATAATGATAATGATAATGATAATAATAATGATAATGATAGTAATAATTTTACTACTACTATTAATAATGATAATAATAATAATAATAATAATAATAATAATAATAATAATAATAATAATGATAATAATGATAACAATAATAACAAAAAATGATAGATAATGATAACGCAAATAATGATGATAATGACGATGATAATAATCTATGATTATTATCACCATCATGATTATATCATCATTAACTATCATTACACACGTGAACGAATTCAAGACTGGAATCAACTCTTGTTTCCACCTCTCATTATGTAATAGGAAGTGTGTGTGTGTGTGTGTGTGTGTGTGTGTATGTGTTCCTCATACGTCTCCACATTTTCTTTTCATCCTTGATCACCAAATTGAACGCAGTGATATAGTGGGAGAGAGAGAGAGAGAGAGAGAGAGAGAGAGAGAGAGAGAGAGAGAGAGAGAGAGAGAGAGAGAGAGAGAGAGAGAGAGATGAGGAGGATCAATAGGGGCTTTTTTGAGTGGGGTATTATTGGACAAGCCCGTCTAACTGTCTGATTGTCATTACAGACGCGTTTTTTTTTTATTCCACCTGTCTAAAGGGACGGGTGGTACTCCACCTAGTCATATATAGACAGAGATATGATATAATTCATCCTGTCACTTCATTTGGTCATTCTATGCTTCATCAACCAATTGTTTGAGCAGGTGTATGTGTCTGTCTCTTACTTATATAAGGTTGTCCATATACACGTTGGTTGAGCCAGTATCAGGTTGTCCTTATACAGTATGGTTGAAGAAGTATAAGGTTCTTATTTGCTGTGGTTGAGGCAGTATCAGACTGTAATACAGTATGGTTGAACAAGTATAAGGTTCTTATTAGCTGTGGTACACCCAGTATCAGGTTGTCTTTATACAGTATGGTTGAGTATGAGGTTCTTATTATCTGTGGTTGAGCCAGTATCAGGTTGTGTAAGTATAAGGTTTTTGTTAGCTATGGTACAGCCAGTATCAGGTTGTGTTTATACAGTATGGTTGAGCAAGTATGAAGTTTTTATTAGCTGTGGTTGAGACGGTATCAGGCTGTGATACAGTATGGTTGAGCAGGTATGAGGTTCTTATACTCTGTGGTTGAACCAGTATCAGGTTGTTATAATACAGTATGGATGAGTAAATATAAAGTTCACATACTCTGTGGTTGAGCCAGCATCAAAGTGGCCTTCATACTCTATGGTTGACCCAATATAAGTGTCTTTCACACACCACGTTTGACCTAATATCAGGTTGTCCCTATACAGTATGGTTGAGCTGATGTATCATCAAGCAATATGGCTGCAAATAATGATGTAAGCAAAAGATGTCTCGGCCACTCCAGCCTGAAGTGTTGATGATGACAACGAGGTCCAATCACACCCTCGGGGAGGAGAAGGTAAGGTAGGAAGGAGGAGGAGTTGGTCACCTCACGTTGTTTACATACAGCGCTGCCAGCTTCGAGCTACCTCCCGCCCCCGACCATCGCCCCTCCCTCACCTCCCTCCTCCTCACCTCACCTCGCCTTTGCCTCCCACCCACCAGACTCCTCCTCCCCCTTCTCCCTCCACCCCCTCCAACACTGAATTACTGCAGTCATAAACCAGGCTTACGAAATTTAGTTTCCGTTTTGCCAGCACACAAGTTCGCTTCCCCGCTGAATTATGCCCTTAGGATTAATTTTCGTGCATCACACTTTCCAAGCTGCTTCCCCCCCAACCCCAACCCCTAACCCTCAGCGATAATAAACACAGGATTTACATTTCGCATTATAATTTCTGTGTCCTATGATGATGCCCTCACAAAGCCTCTCTCTCTCTCTCTCTCTCTCTCTCTCTCTCTCTCTCTCTCTCTCTCTCTCTCTCTCTCTCTCTCTCTCTCTCTCTTCTCTCTCTCTCTCTTTCTCTCTCCTAGGCGCTGTTTTTGACGAAGTGGGCAATAGATGGTCTAAATTTATCTGTTGCTTCCAGATAGTTTTATGTCTGTTCCCCCGTATTTCGAGAGCTGCTGACGTGGTAATAGATGGTCTTTGTCTATTGCCCCCCCCCCTCCCATCCTCTTTCTATTCCACATGGCTTTCAATAGTCTTGTGTCTGTGTCTCACGATTTCGTATCGGATGAACATGGTGATAGATGGTCTGTTTCTGTTTCCTCATCTGTTGCCCAGCAGCCGTCTCGTGTCTGCTTCTCAGGCTGTCCGAACTGTGCTGACAGATAACCATCACACTCAGCTTTGTCTGTTGCCCCCCTACAATACATCCAGTAGTCTCTTGCCCCCCTACATTACATCCAGTAGTCTGTTGCCCCCCTACATTACATCCAGTAGTCTGTTGCCCCCTACATTACATCCAGTAGTCTGTTGCCCCCCTACATTACATCCAGTAGTCTGTTGCCCCCCTACATTACATCCAGTAGTCTGTTGCCCCCCTACATTACATCCAGTAGTCTGTTGCCCCCCACATTACATCCAGTAGTCTGTTGCCCCCCTACATTACATCCAGTAGTCTGTTGCCCCCTACATTACATCCAGTAGTCTGTTGTCTGTCTCGTAGGCTCACACAACGGTCGAAATATTCACTTAAAAAGAAAGAGAAACAGACTTTTGTCTGTTGCCCATTTGTGTGTTTTCGATGTCTATTTCCTTTGGTGGGAAAGAGAAGGCCGTCCTCCGTCTGTTTTCCAGTCTGTTAGTGTCTGTGAGCGGTTGTCTGTTTCCCCTGTCAGTGGCGTGTGCACGCGCGTGCACACGCCACCACCACCGTCCAGGGTTCGGGGTTTGGTCATCCCGGTGACTCACGCACGCACGCACGCACATAGCTTACCTTAAAGTGCCTTACCTTCCCTGAGTGATTTACCTTAATGAGTGGCTTGCCTTCGTGATTAACTTGCCTTAATGAGTGGCCTCCCTTCGTAATTGACTTAACCTTTATAAATGGCTTACTTTCGTGGTTAATTTACCTTATTGCGTGAGCCAGAACCCGAGGGAAGTAAGGGCTAATTAGGGTAATTTGAGGGAGCACATAAACCCTTTACTATCAGTTCAAAGGCTGAGATATCATACCCAAAGGCCGTATTGCCATGCATGAGTATCATATACCGTCGTGCTTCAAGGGCCGTACCGTCGTGCTCAAGGGCGATTACCGTCGTGCTCAAGGACCGTACCGTCCTTCTCAAGGGCCGTACCGTCCTTCTCAAGGGCCGTACCGTCGTGTTCAAGGGCCGTACCGTCGTTCTCAAGGGCCGTACCGTCGTGCTTCAGGGCCATACCGTCGTGCTCAAGGGCCGTACCGTCGTGCTCAAGGGCAGTACCGTCGTGCTTCACGGCCATACCATCGTGCTCAAGGGCCGTACCATCGTGCTCAAGGGCCGTACCGTCGTGCTCAGGGGCCGTATCGTCGTGTTCAAGGGCCCGTCCCTTCGTGCTTAAGGGCCGTACCGTCGTGCTCAAGGGCCGTACCTTCGTGCTTAAGGGCCCGTCCCTTCGTGCTCAAGGGCCGTACCGTCGTGCTCAAGGGCCGCACCATCGTGCTCAAGGGCCGTACCTTCGTGCTTAAGGGCCCGTACCGTCGTGCTTAAGGGCCGTAACGCCGTGCTCAAGGGCCGTACCGTCGTGCTTAAGGGCCGTACCGCCGTGCTCAAGGGCCGTACCGTCGTGCTTAAGGGCCGTACCGTCGTTCTCAAGGCCCGTACCGTCGTGCTTAGGGGCCATACCGTCGTGCATAAGACCCGTACCGTCGTGCTTAGGGGCCATACCGTCGTGCATAAGACCCGTACCGTCGTGCTCGGGGAGTGTGCCCTCCGCCCTTAAGGTATGTGCAGTCATGCTCACAAAATACAAGGTCATAGGTCATTGTCGACCCCCTGAGTGAGGCTGACCTCCTCCTAACACACGTCCAGGGACACCTGGGCGAGACGACCTTCTCGACAAAGAATGTTTCTAAGTGAAGAAATAATCATATTGGGCTGGGGGCTGATTACCTTACCAGGCGATTACCTTACCTGGCTATTACCTTGCCAGGGGATTACCTTGCTAGGCAGTTACCTTGCTAGGCAATTACCTTGCTAGGCAATTACCTTGCAAGGCGATTACCTTACCAGGTGATTACCTTACCGGGCGATTACCTTGCCTGGCTATTATCTTGCTAGGCAATTACCTTGCCAGGCAATTACCTTGCCAGGCGATTACCTTGCTAGGCAATTACCTTGCTAGGCAATTACCTTGATAGGCAATTACCTTGCTAGGCAGTTACCTTGACAGGCGATTACCTTGCTAGGCAATTACCTTACCAGGCGATTACCTTACCTGGCAATTACCTTGCCAGGCGATTACCTTGCTAGGCGATTACCTTGCTAGGCAATTACCTTACCAGGCTATTACCTTGCTAGGCAATTACCTTGCCGCGCGATTACCTTGCTAGGCAATTACCTTACCTGGCGATTGCCTTGCCAGGCGATTACCTTACCCGGTCATGGGAGTGTGTCATGTATTAAGGGGAAGGTGTAAAGCAGTTTATGCATGATGCCTGTAATGTCATTTTGGGCAGAGGCGACGAAAAACATATACAGTGTGGTGGAGTGAGACCCGTAATGCAATTAACCTAAATTACTTCGCTTCGAAATTTGTCTCCCTGATATATCTCTTTTTTTTTTTTATCCTACTAGTGTTCTGTCATTATTACGGGGCTAATTAGCTATCTCCTTCGTAAGGCAATCAGCTTGATGATTGGGGAGAGAGAGAGAGAGAGAGAGAGAGAGAGAGAGAGAGAGAGAGAGAGAGAGAGAGAGAGAGAGAGAGAGAGAGACACTACTGTGGTCACCCGAGTATAATTTCCTTTCCCCCCCCTCCTCCTTCTTCTCCGATTCACTTATTATACAAATAATAATAATGATACGGAGCGATAGTAACACAGCTGGACATTATCACGTATGATTTCTCTCTTCCCCTGACTCTAATTAGGGAGCAGTACTTCCAAGGTTACGCTCCCTAGAACTGGCATCTATAATTCATTTCGACTTTGGACTCGATATACTCTGGTTGTTTCATGTGGGAATATGATCATAAAGTGAATGTGTGTGTGTGTGTGTGTGTGTGTGTGTGTGTGTAACAGACGTTCCTGAACGAGATAAATACAGGGCTTTCTCTCACGTCATCTGTGGCACATCTGTCCCTCTTTTCTGCCCTCGTCCTGTGCAACAGGATCCGCTATTACCCATCTGTCAATAATCTACATAGGTTAGGGTAGTTCCCCGTCATTACATGGGGAGCGATGGAGAGAGACCCGTAATTGGGTTGGGGGATAGTAACATGTCGACTTACGACTCTTGGCACAGAAGGGGGGAGGGTATTACAGTGACCTCTAATTACTAAGTGCAATTTAGACCTCGTCTTCCTGAAATTGAGGTGATTACACCCTACGTGGCAGTAACTGTCGTGTCTATTGCTATATGATGATGATGCTGACGACGCCATGCTGTAATGCTGCTGTGGTGGCAGACCTCTGGTTATGGCTTAGTGTGCCATGCCGACCTGCGCCACTATGCTGCCCCGGGACGATGGATGGCCTTGTTGTCAGGCTTGTAACGGTGTTGTCAGGCTTGTAACGGTGTTGTTAGGCTTGTAACGGTGTTGTTAGGCTTGTAACGGTGTTGTTTGGCTTGTAACGGTGTTGTTAGGCTTGTAACGGTGTTGTTTGGCTTGTAACGGTGTTGTTTGGCTTGTAACGGTGTTGTTTGGCTTGTAACGGTGTTGTCAGGCTTGTAACGGTGTTGTTTGGCTTATAACGGTGTTGTTAGGCTTGTAACGGTGTTGTTAGGCTTGTAACGGTGTCGTTAGGCTTGTTACGGTGTTGTTAGGCTTAAACGGTGTCGTTAGGCTTGTAACGGTGTTGTTAGGCTTGTAACGGTGTTGTTAGGCTTGTAATTGTGTTGTTTGGCTTGTAACGGTGTTGTTAGGCTTGTAACGGTGTTGTTAGGCTTGTAACGGTGTTGTCAGGCTCTGTGCAAGATGGTGTCAGAGACTGACGCTCATGGTGGCCAAATTACGTTGATGGTGTTAAGATTATTTCGTGTGTGTGTGTGTGTGTGTGTTTAAAGGTCATTAATGGTGAGACTTGTGGCAGGAATAACATGACAAGTTCCGTGGGGGGGGCCATTAGCCGAAGAGATGGGTCGGATATCCATCTATTGCAATGGTCAAGTAACCTCTGCTGGGCTGTGGACGGGAGCACTATATTTCTTCGAGCTTCTTGGGGCGGGAAAATAAGATAGCCACTTTCATGTTTCTATTTTTCAAATGTGGAAAATACGATGATGCAATCCTCTCCTTATTTTCAAATGATGATGGATTGAAGGTGTCTTTAAGGGACGATAGGTTGCGAGTGATTTAAGAAATTTATAAACACGTGTGATTACCCCCAAAGGGTTAATAATAGTGGCTATAATTCTGTATCTCTCTTGTCTTGATCGGGAGATTGAGGTTGCCATCTGCTGGCCATTTGCTGGGGGTCTTCTACAGGCCTTGGGTAAGGACCTCTGTTGGCCACTGGGGAAGAGGCGAACGTGGCAGGAAGAGGAGGAAGAGGAGGAGGAGGAGGAGGAAGAGGAAGAGAAGGTGTGCTGGAGACACACACATATCAGAACACAGTCAAGTGTTCTCCTCGACACTGATCCCGTTGGCTGGGTTATGTGGAGTGTTTAACTCCTTGTTTGTGACGCTCTTATGACTGCTTGATCCTCTGGGGTTTGAGGGTCTGTATGACACTCTACCTCCATACGACGTTATTAATCCTCTCTGTGCCAGGTGAATCCCAGATCATGGAAGATAATCTCTTTTTTTCAAGTAAGTGTATTTCAGACTTTATCTGGGATTCGATTCCCTATAGAGAATAAGAGTTCATCATGATTCTCTTCTGAATAACAGTGTTCTATATGAGGAGCTGCTTTGGATGTATGATATATAACGTCTCTCATACTTACATTATAGGGAATCGAACTGTGTATAGGACAAGCCAGAGGCGGTGACAGAAACAAAAGAAAAGCGTCCCATTGTTCTTCAGGTGATGAATAACTCGCAGGATGGAGAGAGAGAGAGAGAGAGAGAGAGAGAGAGAGAGAGAGAGAGAGAGAGAGACACGCAGTGTGTCAGTTGGGAAGATAAACCTGTGAAGGTAGAGGCAGCAGACTCCACTGGTGTGAGGTGAGCAGGAGCAGAGAGAAAGAGAGAGAGAGAGAGAGAGAGAGAGAGAGAGAGAGAGAGAGAGAGAGAGAGAGAGAGAGAGAGAGAGAGTGTGTGGGTCACGAACCTTTCATTTGCCTAGAGACGTAGTATAGGACGAGGTGGCCCTCACGGGTGCTGCCTGGCTTTGGCGGAGGAGGAAAGGAGGCAGGCAGCCAAGATTGAGAGACCAGATGTTACAGGAGCACCTGTGTGATGCAAGAATCTCTCTCTCTCTCTCTCTCTCTCTCTCTCTCTCTCTCTCTCTCTCTCTCTCTCTCTCTCTCTCTCTCTCCGGGCAGCAGGTGGAAGGCAGCCACCGACCAAGGAAGCACTATTGCTGGCGTATCGGGCGGTGTAGTTTGGCAGCACTTCAGTGGCTGTCAGGTTCCACGTCTTTGGCTAGTTTCTTCTGTCCGTCTCACGCGAGGGGCTGCCGGTGGCTCATTACACACACACACACACACACACACACACACACACACACACATGGCCAGCAACAGAAGGACAGAATACTGTTCTATTCTCATATCAGATCAGCGTGTACATAATTTCTAACATTAACCCCTCATGCCCACAGACGAGCTTTTAGGGTCAGACCAATCCACTCCCACAGAAGCAAGTGGGGTAAAAAAGTGCTATGACAGACGACGCATCGGAAGTCCAGGATAAACAGTCGTTCGAGCTGTTTCTGTAGTTCAACCCTCTTCACTTGGTGCAGGGGGTGGGTCAGGCAAGGGGGAGAAGGTTGGGTTTGGGGAGACAGTAGTAGTCGTCCCACATGTGCCACTGCTAACTCATTAAGCCTAATTAACGCCGATGGTATTTTTGTGTGTGTGTGTGTGTGTGTGTGTGTGTGTGTGTTTGATTCACATGTGCCACTCTCGAAGCTCTTGGCATTGATTTATTCCTAGGATTGTAAACAAATGACGTTAATTACTGGTAGGAAGAGGATGATGGGGGGGGGGGTGGATTATAGGAGCGATGGGGAGGAGGTCTTCTGCTGGTGTGGGGAGAATACGTACGTACGTACCTACCTACTTACCTGCCTACCACCTCCGTTCTTACCTACGAGTGAGTGTGTACCTACGATGAGGCTTGGCCCAAGAGGGAGGGAGGGAGAGCTGGTGAGTAGCGATGACCGAGGGAGAAAGGTGGAGTTACGAAAGAACGAGTCGTGTGAGTTACGTTTTGTCGTGCGTGTGTGTGTGTATGTGTGTGTGTGTGTATGTGTGTGTGTGTATGTGTGTGTGTGTGTGTGTGTGTGTGTGTGTGTGTGTGTGTGTGTGTGTGTGTGTGTGTGTGTGTGAGCTTAGGGGAGGAGGGGGAGACGAGGAACACGGTGGGAGGAGGGAGTGTCACAGATGCCAGGTTGGATGAGGGAAGATGGTGTGTGTGTGTGTGGGATCATGTTGGTTTTCCATGCCAGTAAAAGCAACACACACACACACACACACACACACACACACACACACACACACACACACACACACACACACACACACACTTTACATACAGGACGGTAAACAGGATTTCTGAGGTGTGAGATGGTGGCTACAGCTAGCTGGGAGGGATGTGGGATGGTAGCTACAGCTGGGAGGGATGTGGGATCGTAACTACAGCTGGGAGGGATGTGGGATGGTAGCTATAGCTGGGAGGGGTGTGGGATGGTAGCTACAGCTGGGAGTGGTGTGGGATGGTAGCTACAGCTGGGAGGGACGACGTGGGATGGTCGTTCCAGCTGGGAGAGGTGTGGGATGGTGCATGGCGCCGTGGGAGAGCCCAAATTACAACATATAAACAAGGTACATTCTTCTTTACGAGGGAAGAACGGGCCCCAGGGGGCCGCTTACCCCATGACTGAGGCGGCCCACCGTGTGTGGGGGAAGAACACCTCACCCTCCCTCCTCCACAACCCTACTACCCCTGGCTTGGAGGAGAACCACACCCAGCTGGTCTTGGCCGCCACCAACACCACCACCTGGCTTTCCTTGACAGTACGGAGGTGTATATCCGACAGACAGACCCCTCCCTCCTATGCTCACACACACACACACACACACACCGAGACTATGTACAGTAATGAGGCTTGGACGCGATGGATGGAGGCTTCGATGTGGTTATTATCCAATAGGAAATAAGCAGTTTGAAACTAGGTGTGGAGGAGAGACAGTAGTGGACGCTGTATATACCTCAACCATCGCCAGCGACCCACATTAGGAGAATGGTAATGGAGACAGAACAATGTCCTGGCAAATAGTAGAATAGCATTCAGATACAGAGAACAGTTCACATCCAACATTTTACCGGGAATAGAATATGTGTCTCTCAAGTTTTGGTCGACGAACTTTAGAATAGTCACAAAGAGCTAATAAAGAAGGTCCAGAGAAGGGCAATAACGATGGCATAGCAGTAAAAAAAGATGGTTTACAGTGGGAGATTCGAAGCCATAGATTTGTCCATCACGGAAGAGACAGAAGAGTAAGAGGTGACTTGATCATAACCTTTAAGTTTATAAACCAGTTTCTTCATATCACTAGCGGATGATTCTTCGAAAGACGCAGAGATGAAACCGCCGAAAGCCAATACGTGAAAGTAAACAAGGAAGTTGATCAATAGCGGATAATTCGTCGTAAGACGCAAAAATGAAACAGCTGAAAGCCAATACGTGAAAGTAAATAAGGAAGTTCTTCAAAAAAAAAAAGATATATAGAAGTGATCTTATAGTATAAGAGTATTAGATAACTGAAATGATAACTGAGTGAACTGTGGATGCTAACATTATACAGAAGTTTAGAAAGTTGTTTGATTGTAGGGAAAGAACAGGTGATGGTGGGCGCCGGGCGCCCCCAAGGAGTGTTCAACTCCCTTGGCCTCCATACATACAGACGATCAGACATTTACATACTGATGGGAACTGGTATAGGAACGCTACTGGCCAGTGAGATGCCCCGTTTGGGAATCTCAACCAATCAGCAGCGGGTCAGTTTTCTAGCAGAGAAATTCCACAGTGGCACAATGCAGCCACCCTGGACATGACACCTGCCATCCGGAATGGCGATTCTCTCTCTCTCTCTCTCTCTCTCTCTCTCTCTCTCTCTCTCTCTCTCTCTCTCTCTCTCTCTCTCTCTCTCTCTCTCTCTCTCTCCCTCCCTCCCTCTCTCTCTCTCTCAACCTCAACACTGGCAGACCTTCTAAACGTCCGGATAATCGATGGTATAGCACTCGGAATGTCCGGATAATGGAGAGTATGGCACACGGTGAATGTCCGGATTTGTGAGGGTAATACATGTAGTAGCTGATATGGCAAGGGTAAAAGACACATCTCCGTCACGGACGAGTGAGGATGAAAGTTGAAATAACGAATACAATAGAAAAAAAAAAGATAGATTAAAAATTAATTTCAGCTCTTCCTGTATCGGTAAATCCGGCAGAGAAAGGCTGATATAGACATTAAGGATTGTTTAAAGAGACAGGATGCCCCACGAGTGTAAACCACCCTCCTCGTACAATGCAAATAGGTGATTCCACACACACACACACACACACACACACACACACACAATGGAAACGCTAAAACTACCAGAGTTTTTTTTCCCCAACATGACTGAGGTAGGTAGTTATTGAGGCAGCCATGCCAGAGATGAATGGAAAATGAAAGAAGAATTCGTAAAAAAGATATCAACATGTAGATTGGCATAACTCAAGAAGAGCTGGTGGTCAGACCCAGCTGGCTGGGTTACCAGGGAAGTAAGAAACAATAGCTGGTGGCCAAACCCAGCTGTCTAGGTTACCAGGGAAGTAAGAAACAACAGCTGGTGGCCAAACCCAGCTGTCTAGGTTGCCAGGGAAGTAAGAAACAACAGCTGGTGGCCAAGCCCAGCTGTCTGGGTTACCAGCGAATTAAGAAACAATAGCTGGTGGCCAAACCCAGCTGTCTGGGTTAACAGGGAATTAAGAAACAATAGCTGGTGGCCAAACCCAGCTGTCTGGGTTGCTAGGGAAGTAAGAAACAACAGCTGGTGGCCAAACCCAGCTGTCTAGGTTAACAGGGAATTAAGAAACAATAGCTGGTGGCCAAACCCAGCTGTCTAGGTTAACAGGGAAGTAAGGAACAATAGCTGATGGCCAAACCCAGCTGTCTGGGTTGCCAGGGAAGTAAGAAACAATAGCTGGTGGCCAAATCCAGCTGTCTGGGTTACCAGGGAAGAAGATAAGTCTTAGGACAACAGCTGGTGGCCAGCACCAGCTATCTCATTACTAGGGAAGTGAAGTAAGTAACAAGACAACAGCTGGAGGCCAGCACACCAGCTGTTTTGGTTGCTTGGGAAATAAGTAAGATAGACAACAAGACAACAGCTGGTGGTTAGCACACCAGCTGTTTTGGTTGCCTGGGAACTAAGTAAGATAGACAAGAAGACAACAGATGGTGGTTAGCACATCAGCTGTTTTGGTTGCTCGGGAAGTAAGATAGACAAGGCAACAGCTGGTGGTTAGCACACCAGCTGTTTTGGCTGCTTGGGAAGTAAGATAGACAACAAGACAACAGATGGTGGTTAGCACACCAGCTGTTTTGGCTGCTTGGGTTGCCAAGGAAGTAAGGTAGAAAAGACAACAGCTGGTGGTTAGCACACCAGCTGTTTTGGTTGCTTGGGAAGTAAGTAAGATGGACAACAAGACAACAGATGGTGGTTAGCACACCAGCTGTTTGGGTTGCCAAGGAAGTAAGTAAGATAGACAACAAGACAAGAGATGGTGGTTAGCACACCAGCTGTTTTGGTTGCCAAGGAAGTAAGATAGACAAGACAACAGATGGTGGTTAGCACACCAGCTGTTTTGGTTGCTTGGGAAATAAGTAAGATAGACAACAAGACAACAGCTGGTGGTTAGCACACCAGCTGTTTTGGTTGCCAAGGAAGTAAGTAAGATAGACAACAAGACAACAGCTGGTGGTTAGCACACCAGCTGTTTTGGTTGCCAAGGAAGTCTACATCATATCTCCTTCCTACGACAAACATACGCCTGTTTCTAAGGGCCTCTCTGCTATCACCCCTCTCGATATTCTCGCCCTTTCGACCAGCCTTACCAAAGGGTGATTTTGGCCTCTCCCCCGGCTGGCAGGTATATAGAGTCGTTATTCATTTTACATAAGTTCTTCAGTAGACGCCGTCATATATTGTGTTGCATAAGGCGACATAGGAATATATCATCACGACCTCATCTATATCTTATATACACACCTATATCATGGCTGCAAGACGGTACGACCCTTGAGCACCACGGTACGACTCAGCTTGTACACATAACCCATGGTTGTAGGACGGTACGACCCTTGAGCACCACGGTACGACTCAGCTTGTACACATAACCCGTGGTTGCAGGACGGTACGACCCTTGAGCACCACGGTACGACCCTTGAGCACGACGGTACGACTCAGCTTGAACACATAACCCATAGTTGTAGGACGGTACGACCCTTGAGCACCACGGTACGACTCAGCTTGTACACATAACCCGTGGTTGCAGGACGGTACGACCCTTGAGCACCACGGTACGACCCTTGAGCACCACGGTACGACTCAGCTTGTACACATAACCCGTGGTTGCAGGACGGTACGACCCTTGAGCACCACGGTACGACTCAGCTTATACACATAACCCATGACTGCAGGACGGTACGACCCTTGAGCATGACGGTATGACCCTTGAGCACCGTGGCACGACTCAACTTATACACATAACCCATGACTGCAGGACGGTACGACCCTTGAGCACTACGGTACGACCCTTGAGCACCGCGGCACGACTCAACTTATACACTTAACCCATGAATGCAGGACGGTACGACCCTTGAGCACTACGGTGCGACCCTTGAACATGACGGTACGACCACTGAGCACGACGGTACGACTTAACTTATACACATAACACCCTTGAGAACTACGATGCGACCCTTCAATTATGACGGGTACGACCCTTGGGTATTATGGCTTGGCTTTTGACTTGACCAATAGATTTAGATCCACTCCCCATAGGGAACAATGGAATTAGATCCACGCCCCACAGGGAACAATAGAATTAGATCCACATCCCACAGGGAACAATAGAATTAGATCCACGCCCCACAGGGAACAATAGAATTAGATCCACGCCCCATAGGGAACAATGGAATTAGATCCACTCCCCATAGGGAACAATGGAATTAGATCCACGCCCCATAGGGAGCAATGGAATTAGATCCACGCCCCATAGGGAGCAATGGAATTAGATCCACGCCTCATAGGGAACAATGGAATTAGATCCACTCCCCATAGGGAACAATGGAATTAGATCCACGCCCCACAGGGAACAATAGAATTAGATCCACATCCCACAGGGAACAATAGAATTAGATCCACGCCCCACAGGGAACAATAGAATTAGATCCACGCCCCATAGGGAACAATGGAATTAGATCCACGCCTCATAGGGAACAATGGAATTAGATCCACGCCCCATAGGGAGCAATGGAATTAGATCCACGCCCCATAGGGAACAATAGAATTAGATCCACATCCCACAGGGAACAATAGAATTAGATCCACGCCCCACAGGGAACAATGGAATTAGATCCACGCCTCATAGGGAACAATGGAATTAGATCCACGCCCCATAGGGAGCAATGGAATTAGATCCACGCCCCATAGGGAACAATGGAATTAGATCCACGCCCCATAGGGAACAATAGAATTAGATCCACGCCCCATAGGGAACAATAGAATTAGATCCACGCCCCATAGGGAACAATAGAATTAGATCCACGCCCCACAGGGAACAATAGAATTAGATCCACGCCACATAGGGATCAATAGAATTAGATCCACGCCTCACAGGGAACAATAGAATTAGATCCACTCTCAACAGGGAACAATAGAATTAGATCTACTCCCAACAGGGAATAATAGAATCAGATCCACGCCCCACAGGGAACAATAGAATTAGATCCCGCCCCACAGGGAACAATAGAATTAGATCCCCGCCCCACAGGGAACAATAGAATTAGATCCACGCCCCACAGGGATCAATAGAATTAGATCCACGCCCCACAGGGAACAATAGAATTAGATCCACTCCCAACAGGGAACAATAGAATTAGATCCACTCCCAACAGGGAACAATAGAATTAGATCCCCGTACCGCGGGGAACAATAGAATTAGATCCACACCCCACAGGGAACAATAGAATTAGATCCACTCCCAACAGGGAACAATAGAATTAGATCCCCGTACCGCGGGGAACAATGGAATTAGATCAGATTTAAAGGCTTCCTGTGCCTGATTGATGGAGACAAACTTGAAACCTGGGAAAGTTTTCGAGAAGTAAGTCTTAAGAGTAAAGTTGGCCGAAGTGGTTTGGGAATTTATACCCGCCATGATGGAACCTTATCTACTGGATTAATCCACCAGAGAGAGAGAGAGAGAGAAGAGGGATTCCCTCACTGGTGGAGCAGGGTTTAATCCCCTTCATGAGAAGGCAAACAGTGAGGGATTTAAAGGATTGGATTATTATTTTTTTTTTTCATTTCTAAGTTTATTTCGCCGAGAGTCTATTCGTGGTTGAGTACTTACCATTGCCAGGACTTAGGACGAGTAATTGCCCAATGGCTGGCTGTTCTAGCGCGTAACGCTCACCACAGGGAAATCTAGGGTTACGAAGAACGAGTCGTGAGAGACATGGAGAGAGTGTACTGAGTCGTGAACCCATACGTGTGAGTGGGGCGGAAAGGATGAGGGACGGCAACCTGGGCCAAGGAGTGGAAATGACAGCCACTGAAGTGCTGTCAAGTTCCACTCCTTGGCCAAGTATCGCTGCCTGGGACGAGCCCGATCCCCCTTGGCTGTGTGGGATTTATGTTCATATTACACTTGGACTAACAGTCAGGGAGGGTGTGTGGAGATCCTCCAACACACTCATGGCACTGAGTCACCCAGGAAGGGTGTGTGGTACCTCCCTCCAACACACTCATGGCGTTGAGACACTCAGGGAGAGTGTGTGTGTGTGTGTCCTCCCCCCACCCTCAACACACACTCATAGTGGAGTGACCCCGAGAGAGTGTGAGTGTGGAACCCCTCTAACACACTCATTGGTAATAAATCACCCAAGAAGGGTGTGTGGAAGATTTCCAAACACACTCAATGGTGTTGAGTCAACAAGGAAAAGTGTGTGGTATCCCTCTAACACACTCATGGCATTGAGTCACTCGGAGAGGGTGTGTGATAGCCCTCCAACACACTCATAGCGATGATTCATTCAGGAAAAGTGTGTGGTATCCCTCTAACACACTCATGGCATTGAGTCACTCAGAGAGGGTGTGTGGTACCCCTCCAACGCACTCAGTGGTGTTGACACACCCAGGGAGTGTGTGTGGTACCCTTCCAACACACTCATGGAGGTGAGTCACCCAGGAAGAGTGTGTGTTGTACCCCTCCAACACACTCAGTGGCGTTGAGTCACTCAGGGAGGGTGTGTGGTACAACCCCCCCCCCCACCAACACACTCATAGTGATGAATCACCCAGGAACGGTTTGGGGTACCCCTCCAACGCACTCATAGCGTTGAGTCACCCAGAAAGTGTGTGGAAGTCCTCAAACACACTCAATGGTGTTGAGTCACGTAGGGAGGGTGTGTTATACCCCTCCAACACACTCATATTGTGACCCAGGGAAAGAGTGTGTGTGTGTGGAACCCCTCCATCACACAGGGAGGCAAGCCCTCCCAACACACTCTCATACATCATTTTACCAACAATTTGACACAGGCTTTACTTCAATTTTAATCTAATTATTAACCTTCCCTCCCCTCCTCCAAGCGACCCGGGTATAATGCATCAACAATATATATATATATATATATATATATATATATATATATATATATATATATATATATATATATATATATATATATATAAATTTATAGACTGCCGGCAAAATATCCAAGCTTATCTCGGATGTTTAAAACTTTGCCGTCGTTTTAGCAGACTTCGCCGACAGTTTGATAGTCGATTTCAGAGTAGACCGCCGATATCCATCATGATTCAGACAAGATAGTGGGGGGGCGGCCTGAATCGAACCTGCTGAAATAGATTTGGGCGTGAAATGAACGCAGTGATGAACAGTGACATTTGGGGGCTGGTATTACCTTGCCCGGATTTCACTGTAATCGGGATGGTTAGTTGGGACAGACGGCTTATAGAACCGGAATATGCATATGTGTGTGAGTGTGTGTGTGTGTGGGTATGAATGTAAACACGGTCACAGAAAACGGGAATGTGCGTCCGGGAGGAGTGGCTTTCGTTTGGGACTCGTCGTGTTGGAGAAGACTTGAAAATGTGGGAGATTTACGCGCGTCAGACGTTTATTTATGAGATGATGCTGACGATGCGGGAGGAGGAAACAAAAATGAGGGAGATTTGTGCGTCAGACATGTCCTCATTGACCAGGAGAGTCGTGATGATAGATAGCACGTCTGGAATAGATATTTCTCATCTGGTAAAGCTGTCTGTGTCCTGGTGTACTGTGGGTAATGGTCTGTGTCCTGGTGTACTGTGGTTAGTGGTCTGTGTCCTGGTGTACTGTGGTTAGTGGTCTGTGTCCTGGTGTACTGTGGTTAGTGGTCTGTGTCATGGTGTACTGTGGGTAGTGGTCTGTGTCCTGGTGTGGTTAGTGGTCTGTGTCCTGGGGTACTGTGGTTAGTGGTCTGTGTCCTGGTGTACTGTGGTTAATGGTCTGTGTCCTGGTGTACTGTGGTTAGTGGTCTGTGTCATGGTGTACTGTGGGTAGTGGTCTGTGTCCTGGTGTACTGTGGTTAGTGGTCTGTGTCCTGGTGTACTGTGGGTAGTGGTCTGTGTCCTGGTGTACTGTGGTTAGTGGTCTGTGTCCTGGTGTACTGTGGTTAGTGGTCTGTGTCCTGGTGTACTATGGGTAGTGGCCCCTCGAAGCCGCCTTGGTCATTTACATATAAATCCGCTCGAAATGCGTGCCAGTTAATGCCACTTAGTGGTCTGTAGTGGCGAGACCTTCTCTCTCTCTCTCTCTCTCTCTCTCTCTCTCACACACACACAGGTCGTAAGGCAGGCGCCCCCCGGTCCCGCGCGCCCCCTCCACACGACCTTCTTGGAGACGGAGACTATTGGCGCGTACGTCAGGCCCACTTGACACTGAGGGCTGGCGCGGGGTGCCACGCCGCCTCCTTCCCCCCTGGCGTGGCACTGTGCCTCTTAAGGCCAGGCCCGGGGGGTAGTGCCATCACTTTATCGGACTCCTCACTTAATTCCACGACGGCTAAAAGGTTGTCTCCTATATTACCGCACTCGGTTAATGGGATTGTCAGCGCGTGGCAGCGACCAGGCCAAGCCAATGGTGATTGTCGAGGGAAGGGGTTTTCTGGGGGGGGAGGAGGAGAAGCGAAGGGGGGTTTTGGGAGGTGGTTCGTGAGGAGAGAGAGGGGGAGGGAGGGAATGTTTCTGGGGGAGGGGATTGCCATGGTAAGGGAATGGGTCGGAAAAGTGGCGGGGGAGTGATGTGAGTATGGAGTGAGATGAAATTTTTGAGGGGGGGGGGGGTTAGTGGAGATTGCTGTGGGGTGTGTGTGTGTGTGTGCTGTGGTGTTCCATTTGAAGGGTTTTGGGATGGTCGGGGGGGTAGAGAGAGAGAGAGAGAGAGAGAGAGAGAGAGAGAGAGAGAGAGAGAGAGAGAGAGAGAGAGACAGAGAGAGAGTGCGCGTACACGAGCACACTGACCGATGGTCTTCCCTCTCCCAAGCAGCGCCCTCCTCCCAGTGCATGGTTAAGGACGGGCCAACCTACCTACCCCCCGACGGCTGCTGGAGACACGTGTGAATTTATGTGACAATCCTCTTAGGTCGCCAGCAGGTGGAGGAGGAGGCTGTTGAGGTGAGGGGGCAGCCCTCCCTGAGGCAGGCAGACGGAGGATTCGAGTGATGAGGGAGAGAGGGAGGGAAGGGTGGTCAACACCCACCTGTGATGTCTTGTCGTCAGCAGGTGGAGGAGGAGGTGTTGAGGTGAAGGGGCAGCCCTCCCTGAGGCAGGCAGACGGAGGATTCGAGTGTTGACGGAGGGAGGGAGGGAGGGAAGGGATGGAAGGGATGGTCAACACCCACCTGTGATGTCTTGTCGTCAGCAGGTGGAGGAAGAGGTGTTGAGGTGAAGGGGCAGCCCTCCCTGAGGCAGGCAGACGGAGGATTCGAGTGTTGACGGAGAGAGGGATGAGGGAGGGAGGGAAGGGATGGTCAACACCCACCTGTGATGTCTTGTCTTGTTGACAGAGTCCGTAGAGCTTTTCCTGTGTTTGTGGATGTTAGTCGATCCTGGAGACATTTTTGCTGTTTTATGGATGTTAGTGGAGCCAGTAGACCTTTTTTTCTTTTTTGTTGCAGTGTTATGATGAATGTTTATAAAGTCCCGTAGACTTTTGTTGTTGTACTTGTGAACGTCAGCAAAGTCTGTAGGTTTTTGTTGTGTTTGTGAATGTTATTAAAGCCAGTGGACATTGTTGTAGTGTTTGTGAATGTTGGTAGAGCCAGTGGACATTGTTGTAGTATTTGTGAATGTTGGTAGAGCCAGTGGACATTGTTGTAGTGTTTGTGAATGTTGGTAGAGCCAGTGGACATTGTTGTAGTATTTGTGAATGTTAGTAGAGCCAGTGGACATTGTTGTAGTGTTTGTGAATGTTGGTAGAGCCAGTGGACATTGTTGTAGTGTTTGTGAATGTTAGTAGAGCCAGTGGACATTGTTGTAGTGTTTGTGAATGTTGGTAGAGCCAGTGGACATTGTTGTAGTGTTTGTGAATGTTAGTAGAGCCAGTGGACATTGTTGTAGTATTTGTGAATGTTGGTAGAGCCAGTGGACATTGTTGTAGTGTTTGTGAATGTTAGTAGAGCCAGTGGACATTGTTGTAGTGTTTGTGAATGTTGGTAGAGCCAGTGGACATTGTTGTAGTGTTTGTGAATGTTGGTAGAGCCAGTGGACATTGTTGTAGTGTTTGTGAATGTTAGTAGAGCCAGTGGACATTGTTGTAGTGTTTGTGAATGTTAGTAGAGCCAGTGGACATTGTTGTAGTGTTTGTGAATGTTGGTAGAGCCAGTGCACATTGTTGTTGTGTTTGTGAATGTTGGTAGAGCCAGTGGACATTGCTGTAGTGTTTGTGAATGTTGGTAGAGCCAGTGGACATTGTTGTAGTGTTTGTGAATGTTGGTAGAGCCAGTGGACATTGTTGTAGTATTTGTGAATGTTGGTAGAGCCAGTGGACATTGTTGTAGTATTTGTGAATGTTGGTAGAGCCAGTGGACATTGTTGTAGTATTTGTGAATGTTGGTAGAGTCAGTGGACATTGTTGTAGTATTCGTGAATGTTAGTAGAGCCAGTTGACATTGTTGTAGTATTTGTGAATGTTGGTAGAGCCAGTGGACATTGTTGTAGTATTTGTGAATGTTAGTAGAGCCAGTGGATATTGTTGTAGTATTTGTGAATGTTAGTAGAGCCAGTGGATATTGTTGTAGTATTTGTGAATGTTGGTTAGGTTAGGTTAGGTCTATTGTCAATCTAATGTCGTTGGTATCGTAGTATTGGAGATGCCACATCTGTAGACTTCCTGTGTCGTCTGCAGACCATAACATATACACTAAGGGGGAATCAACTTCGTCGCACCGTTCGGTTTCGAAAGTCGCATATGAACTTGAAACTTCAATATTATCTATCCATTAAAATTCCTCTAGCCTTCTCCTAGCATGAGGTAAGTTGATGAGCATAACTTCTAACTCTAGTTTAGACTTAGCCTAAGTTATGCCAAGTATAGAAAGTTTTTTTTTTTTATCTCTGACTTTCCCCACGACGAAAATTCAATTTTTGGCTATAGAAATATACGTTAAGCAGTCTTTTATTTTTTTTTCACTAGTAGGAAAGTTATTGGAATAAGATCCCTAAGTTTAGTCTTACTTTTATACCGCTTTTATATCGAACAGGTTTTGACCTAGAACTTGACCTGGTTCATAACTTTAAAAAAAAAAGATCTTCCAATCTTTGGCCCTTGATATATTGCCTTTTTTTTGTTGATATTTTGCAAAACAATTTGATATTTTGCAAACAATATTATTCTCCATTTATATTCCACTCCTAGTGCAGAGTTGAGAATGCAGGCGACAGAAGTGGCCCACGGGACATCCCTCTCGCTCATCCCTTCATCATACATTGTCCAATTTCATTCATATGTTCAGAGGTGCTTCAGGATCTGCGTGCCTTTAACGCCATATGTCCTCACATTTCACAGTTACCCTTCAGTATCGTGAGTGGGTGGGGGAACACACACCTACCCACCTTTTTGGGTCTAAGGACCAGTATTGAAATGGCTGTGGTGGTGTTGTGCTGCTGGGGAGAGAGAGAGAGAGAGAGAGAGAGAGAGAGAGAGAGAGAGAGAGAGAGAGAGAGAGAGAGAGAGAGAGAGAGAACAGCGTCTATTACCACAGAGCAGATCACAGCCACAGGGTAGATAGATAGATAGATAGATAGATAAATGAATAGATAGATAGATAGATAGATAGATAGATAGATAGAGAGAGAGAGAGAGAGAGAGAGAGAGAGAGAGAGAGAGAGAGAGAGAGAGAGAGAGAGAGAGAGAGAGAGAGAGAGAGGATGGATGGATCATGCTAGCCATGACACTTTTTTTCCCCCCCCTGTGGTAAAGTTTATATGTCTTTGGAGATTCTCATGCGAACACCCTGGCGAGGGGAGGAGGAGGTGGGAGGAATGGGAGGTTAGGGAGGGGAGGGAGGTGTGTTTGCCGAGACGCTCCTTGGCGGTGTTGACTCGCGAGCGTCGTCTTCGTCAGGAGGAGGACTTGAGAGGGTCCTCAAGACTGGGGGTGGCTTGCCTCCCTCGACGCGGTGGGCCCTCCCGTGTGCCACCAGCCAATCATACATAGTCATTCCAGCTGGAAATTATATAATGCCCTCCACCGACGTAACGAGGGAGAGTCGTGCGTCTGGCAGTGTTGTCTCCTCTGGTCATGAGGAGGAGGAGGAGGAGGAGGAGGATGGTGGTATGTGATAACCCCTGGTCGATGATGAGGATGATAATGATGATTATGATGATGATAATGATGATGATGATGATGATGATGATAATAATGAGGAGGAGGAGGAGGAGGAGGAGGAGGATGGTGGTATGTGATAACCTCTGGTCATGAGGAGGAGGAGGAGGAGGAGGAGGAGGAGGAGGAGGATGGTGGTATGTGATAACCCCTGGTCGATGATGAGGATGATAATGATGATGATGATGATGATGATGATGATGATGATGATGATGATAATAATGAGGAGGAGGAGGAGGAGGATAGTATGTGATAACCTCTAGTCGGAGATGATGATGATAATGATGATAATAAGGATGATGATGATGAGGAGGAGGAGGAAGATAGTATGTGATAACCTCTAGTCGGAGATGATGATGATAATGATGATAATAAGGATGATGATGATGAGGAGGAGGAGGAAGATAGTATGTGATAACCTCTGGTCGGAGATGAAAATGATGATGATAATGATGAAGAGGAGGACGGTATGTGATAACCTCTGGTCGATGATGATGATGATGATGATAATGATGATGATGATGATGATGATGATGATGATGATGATGAAGAGGAGGACGGTATGTGATAACCTCTGGTCGATGATGATGATGATGATGATAATGATGATGATAATGATGATGGTGATGATGATGATGATGATGATGATAACTCCTGGTCGGAGAGATGATAATGATCATAATGGTACATAATAATACCAAAAGTCTTTGTAGCTGATCTCGTAGTGTTTGCATGGGCTCCACCATGAACGTTTAGAGCTACCTCATTCTGCCTTAGGATATCTTATATTCACTCGAGGGGGAAAAATATACTTTTAAAGGAAGGAGACTTTCCCTAGAGTACCTGTGGCTCCCATGTTTCTCTAGTCATGCCATAACTCCTTCGCAAGCAACAGTCAGGAAGCAGGTGCGTATTATGCTTCGGTTCTTTCGTTATACACTTTTCCCAGTGTCCCGCTTGGCCGTTAGGTGACGTCACCACGAAATACAGTTGTTATGAGCGCTCGCAACACATTCTGCATGGAACACCAGCATTAGAAGCACTTCACTCAGCCTCTTCTCTCTCTCTCTCTCTCTCTCTCTCTCTCTCTCTCTCTCTCTCTCTCTCTCTCTCTCTCTCTCTCTCTCTCTCCAAGCACGTCCTTATCAAACCATTCTTCACACCAATATCTTTCAAGTACGAAACCCCTTATCAAAGCGTAATTCGTACACACCTTTATTCTTTTTTTTAAGGGCAAAACTTCTTATCAAACCGTATTTTGCAGACACTCTCTTATCAAGACTCCTTATCTAACCATCCTTCTTCCTTCGCAGGCACCTTTCCAAGCACAAAATTCCTTATCGCGTCTCACTTCCTAGTCACCTCCCAGAACTTCTGAAGCCTCCTGACTAATCCTAACCAAACATTCCTGTGACAATTCACATTTTCTCTACAACAACTGAAGTGCAAAGAAAAGAAAAGAAAAGAAAAGAAAAAGGTGGAAGAAAATAATTCCCCCAAACTTCTACGCTTCATCAAGACTTTTTTTTTTTTTTCGTTCCTTTTAGATGGGCCTCATCCCCAGCTCCGACCCCTACCCCCATGGCCGTCTTCCTTCTCTGAGCTGGAGGTCTTGGCTTCCTCCCGCCCCCACCCACCCCTTACACACACACACACACACACACACACACAGCTTCATTCCCACCGCCCCTTCCTTCCCTCACTAACCTCCCTCCTCCACCCCTCACGGTTGCACGGGACCTCATATTCACTGGGAGGATCATGTGCACACAGCCCTGGGGTGCCGCGCCAACTCTTCAAACACGCCTCCCCGACATACGACACTTCCATTGCTGGAAGACCCTCTCAGGTTTCTTTAAGTCCCGCCCCTCTCCCTTCGTCGGTGTATCTGCCTCGGGCCACCGTCTCAATATAGGGAGAACCTCTGGGGTGTTTGAGGAGGTGTAGAAGGTGTAGGTACGTGTGTGTGTGTGTGAGGCGGGGTAATGGTATGCCAAGGGTGTAGAGAGTGTGTGTATGTGTGTGTGTGTGTGTGTGTGTGTGTGTGTGTGTGTGTGTCTAGATGGAGGGGAAACAGATGTACGAATGTATATTGATACTTCGAAACGTATGAGTGGCTGAAGGGTTTAGGAGTGGCCATAACGTAGTAGGGAGGCCAAACGTGTCTGTCATATGATAGTAGCACACCTAAATTTCGCCCTGCTGTTTCTCACGTCGAGGCAAACGGGACAAAAGGCGACCTCAAGGTATACAGAGAAGTCCTATGCAGAACACACATCTCTTGGCCACAGTCGAGACACTCGCTATTCACTTTCACGTCGTAATCATCACGAGAGCCTTAAACTCTCTCGATTCCCTCTCTTTAAGCCATCACAGACAACGACCCCTGTCCATGCGTGTAGCCAGCCACAAGGTGTATATCGGGGCATGCATATCTTTTTTTTAAAAAAATGAAACACCACACCACCACAAGCCGACTCCCAGGGGGGAAGTTTTCGCCTCGTCACAACCTCTCGAACAGATTTCCTTTTTTTCTAAAAGAACTTTATATTCTTGTGAGAGGGATGGAGGGAGGGAGGAAAAAAAAAAAGAAAAAATCTCCCTCGAACAATCCAAACTTGCCTCTCACATTTTAATTTGATTTTCCCCACAGCTCAAGTTGGGCCATTGATGGTGGCTTCCTCGCCAGCGTCGACCATATAATGCTGGCAGGGGGCGCTAAAGTGGGGGGAATAGTGGGAGGAGAGAGAGAGAGAGAGAGAGAGAGAGAGAGAGAGAGAGAGAGAGAGAGAGAGAGAGAGAGAGAGAGAGAGAGAGAGAGAGAGGCTTAGGGGAAAGGGGAGAGGAACAGGGAAGGCCGAGGTAAAGGGGAGAGGAACGGGGAAGGACGAGGGAAAGGGGAGAGGAACGGGGAAGGACGAGGGAAAGGGGAGAGGAATGGGGAAGGACGAGGGAAAGGAACGGGGAAGGACGAGGGAAAGGGGAGAAGACAACACTGGCATCAATGTTCAGTGTGGGACGGCATGATGGTCGAGAGGGTTGGGTGTGATGGCTGGGCCTTTCACCTCAGGCTTAAGGGTCAGGTCAAAGACGAAGCCCTTATAGGCAAGGGGTCCTGCCTTCGTGCTCATGGGTTCGTACCTTCGCGCCCATGGGTTCGTACCATCGTGTTCATGGGTTCGTACCTTCGTGCTCAGGGGTCCTGCCTTCGTGCTCATGGGTTCGTACCTTCATGCTCATGGGTTCGTACCATCGTGCTGAGGGGTCCTGCCTTCGTGCTCATGGGTTCGTACCTTCGTGTTCATGGGTTCGTACCTTCGTGTTCAAGGGCCGTGCCATCGTGTTCAAGGGCCGTATCATCGTGTTCAAGGGCCGTGCCATCGTGTTCAAGGGCCGTGCCATGGTGCTCAAGGGCCTTGCCATGGTGCTCAAGAGCTGTCCCGTCTTATTGAATGGGTTAATCATCTGGAAGTCACGGGATCAGTAGCCAATAGTGTCAGACATTTAAATTCTCTCTTCTTCAGTGAAGTAGATACGTGGCAGATCATGCTAGGATGCCAATACATGACGGCTGGGAGTCGACGTCACACACACACCACCCTCACATTACCGTAACATTTCCATCCCCTGCCCGTCACACGGGCGTCACATCACATCGGGCCCGGAGGAGCACCAGCAGCACCAAGGACGTGTCAGGTTAATACAACACCCCCCCCCCCCCCCCCCCCCCCCCCGCCAGATGGATGGGGTGGGGATGGGGAAGGTAATTAGTGGACCACACAAACACACACACAAACAAACACACACACACACACACACACACACACACACACACACACACACACTAATTGCCCACAAGTTCCACCGTGGCTGATCTAATTTGTGCCCACTCTTTTGTTCCATTATGGGCCGTAATTAGCCCTAATTTCCCTACAGATTAGAAGACGGAACTCTGTTGGCTCTCACGTTATAGAAACCTTTTGGTCTCGAGAGTTGTCAAGTGCTCAAGTTTGAGAAGACCACTTGGTAGATGATACCAGCCTGTTATATATATAAATGTGTGTGTGTGTGTGTGTGTGTGTGTGTCTGTGGATGGGCCATTCTTTGTCTGTTTCCTGGCGCTGCCTCGCTCACGCGGAAAACAGCGATTATGTATAATGAATAGATAAATGAATAAATAGAGTATGAATAGTGATCAGGGCCTGAACATGCAGGAGGGTGAAAGGCGTGCAAGGAATAGAGTGAATTGGAACGATGTGGTATACCGGGGTCGACGTGCTGTCAATGGATTGAACCAGGGCATGTGAAGCGTCTGGGGTAAACCATGGAAAGTTCTGTGGGGCCTGGATGTGGAAAGGGAGCTGTGGTTTCTGTGCATTATTACATGATTGCTAGAGACTGTGAACGAATGTGGCCTTTGTTCTCTTTTCCTAGCGCTACTTCGCACACATGAGGGGGGAGGGGGTTGTTATTTCATGTGTAGCGAGGTGGCGATGGGAATGAATAAAGGCAGACAGTATGAATTATGTACGTGTGTAATATGTATATGTCTGTGTGTATATATATGTATACGTTGAGATGTATAGGTATGTATATTGCGTGTGTGGACGTGTATGTATATACATGTGTATGTGGGTGGGTTGGGCCATTCTTTCGTCTGTTTCCTTGCGCTACCTTGCTAACGCGGGAGACAGCGACAATGCAAAATAATGATATTAATAATATATATATATATTATATCTATATCTATCTATCTATCTATCTATCTATCTATCTATATATATATATATATATATATATATATATATATATATATATATATATATATATATATATATATACGAACAAAGTGCATAGGAACGCGCACCTTCATAGAACATACAAACCTCCAACAGCCAGGATCGAACCCGGGACCCATGTGCCACAGGCGGGGTGCTACAACTGCATTGTACACTTAGGTTCGGTAAAATGCTATTTGCTGGCTATGTGCGCCTGTTGGAAAATGACCTTTGTAGACCCCGTTGCTCACCAACATGAGACGAGGGGTATTCGCGTACATAGTATTCGAATAGTTAAATGCTATTAACCAGGCCCATAGCCTAGTGGTAGCATTGATGCTTGTTGGCACAGGTGTCCCGGGTTCGATCCTGGCTGTTGGAGGGTTGTGATATATATATATATATATATATATATATATATATATATATATATATATATATATACTGGGTATGATGCTATGGCATTAATTACTAGACCTATTGGTATTTTCATTTAGCGAATCACTGACAATAGATCCTTTAGCCACTAACCACAAGATGGGGTTTGAAACACTCGACACGCTTTATGACACTATATACAACTCTCATATGTTTCCACACGTCACAGTACTCTTGACAACCCAGCCCATTACTACAGCACACGTCATAGGAGCCTTCCACTTAACGCACAACTAACCTAACTCTGAGAGGGTTAACGGGTAAGCTAGAGATCTGGTAACACTGCATAGTACGAGACGCCGTATATGTAAGGTTTATATAAAATCAGTAGGCTCACGGACGGCTATAGTAAAAATCGTTTGTTTTATTTATAGCAGTAAGATATGACGAGGATGAAATAAAACATATGGATCATAATTTAGATGTCCGTTGTGTGTATAGTAAAATCACACATAGGCTCGTCCGTCGCAGTTGTCGTACAGCGTTGGGTGGCGTGGATTAAGTCTAAATACCTATGTAAGAACTTAAGAGTCCATTAAACACACTGACTAGTTCAACGTCATGATTTAGATGTACGACATTATGGAACGCTTGATTTTAAAAAGGGTTTATAACACAAATAATTCCAGACTAAGCTCAATGTGGTTGCAGGCACGAGTGCGGGAGGGGGGGGGGGGGGGACCAGAACAGAGCGTTGTGGGGAGTAAGATGCTTTGAAATGAATGATCATTGAAGGTTGTGAGGGAAAGATTAACAATGGGGAGAGAGCAGAAATGATGGTGGAGTAGTGAAGTGCTTAATAACACTGATTATTATCATCACCATATCAGTCAATATCAATGATACCCTTATCCACGGTGCTCATTTACCTCGACGTATCATAGGCTATAGCAGCGAAATTGTCACTCAATATTCACTTCCCTACACACACACACACCACACACACACACATCGTGGTACACAAACTTACTTTTACGCTCTGATCGACTCACACTATCTCTCCCTCCCATACCACCATTCAACGTTTCGGCTTCAAATAATGGTTGAAACAATGTTGTTCTCACGAACTTGGAAACCAAGGTATGAACTGGGTTTTCCTCCGTGGTTTGGCACCAGTCCTTACATCAAAGATGAGCCACATGCATAGTGAGAGTGTATGTGGTCTTAGAATTATCTTTAACACCTGAAGAAGGTGTTAAAGATATTTCGGTTGGTGGATGTAGCTTACCAACGCCCTTAATGACCCTGGCAATTGATAGGCCTAAATCTATCCCAAACAACCAACCACCCGTCCTCACATTCGACAGTAGTAGCAAGTTCGACATCACTGGAAATGGATCGCCTTCACGATGAACTAACTCGCATAGGTAGAATTATCGGCATGAAGGAAGGTGGCCGGTCCTCCCCTGACACAGTATTGGAACTTGGCGTTTGGCGGATTACAGTTTACAAGTGGCGGAGGAGATGGCTCGAGGAGGGGAATTTACGAGATCGTCCGTGGTCAGGTAGCACCCAAGAAAAACCACAGCTGAGGAAGATCCACGTATCCTTGCAGCAGTAACAGTGGATTGATTCCAAGACCAATGCTGTTGCTCTGCGGGACGACCAGCATGCAACTCCCAAGTTTCAGGCTGGACGGTGCGAAACCGACCTCACAAAGCTGGCGTGCGTCATAGAAATCCCGCCAAAACAGAAAAACTAACCGAGCGACGCCACATGGAGAGAGGCAACGCTTCGCACAGCGCTACGTGCATGAGGCTATTCCATTTTTGGGGACGACGGGTTGTATTCTCTGATGGGAAAACCTTTTCATCCAGCACACATGGGAGGCAAACATTGCTGGCGCGTAAATGGGTTAAGATACTCCCTGGAGAATATCAGCGAAGTTGCCAGAAGCGGTCACTGTCAACTGCAGCTTCTGGGGGAAAGCCTTCGTCTATATGGGATAGGGGGGAACTGGCCGATACTGAGGGGCGCTTCGCTGCAGAGAAGGATCTTGAAATACAGAAAGAACTGATGCTACCCTCTGTTCGTGCCATGGCTCTACCCTACCAAGAAACGATATAGTATTTTTACAAGTTAGTGAAAAATCGCAGCTTGAACGATACTACGACCTTGAATAACCAAACAATCTCATATGCCCTTCTCCCTCATCCCCCCCTCGTTAGCGTTATCTTCCATGTTATCCTCATGTTTGTTCATACATCACTATCATGCACGTAAATCTACGATATATTCCACTACGGTCACTCAATGCACATGACATGTCCCCACATACTTGTTATTATATACCGCTACTACTCCCGTCATCTATTGCTAACTATATAGTAATCAATGATTGCAACCATCCATCAATAACATTGTTGTCCATCCCATATCACTATCAACTAGTCACTGTCTTATACACAGAAATTATTCTACTTTCGAGAGATCACTCACACTGCGATTATTATTAACGTTACTGGAATTATTATTCTTCTAAAGTTTAATGTCAGTTATGAATGTAGGGGAAGCTTCAATGACAAGATCTCATTAATACCTGCATTGAACTTTATTGGTATTTGAAGTGACCGGTGCTCAAAATTTCCGCTTGCCTGAGTGTCCCCTGCCTTTAACCTGCATTCATCTCTGATGCTATTATTTGTCACTTACAACCCTCTGGCAGTGACTGCCTGCTGTTACTTGTCACTTATAACCCTCTGGCAGTGACTGCCTACTGTTACTTGTCACTTATAACCCTCTGGCAGTGACTGCCTGCTGTTACTTGTCACTTATAACCCTCTGGCAGTGACTGCCTGCTGCTACTTGTCACTTATAACCCTCTGGCAGTGACTGCCTGCTGTTACTTGTCACTTATAACCCTCTGGCAGTGACTGCCTGCTGTTACTTGTCACTTATAACCCTCTGGCAGTGACTGCCTGCTGTTACTTGTCACTTATAACCCTCTGGCAGTGACTGCCTGCTGTTACTTGTCACTTATAACCCTCTGGCAGTGACTGCCTACTGTTACTTGCCACTTGCAGCCCTCTGGCAGTGACTGCCTGCTGTTACTTGTCACTTATAACCCTCTGGCAGTGACTGCCTGCTGTTATTTGTCACTTGCAACCCTCTGGCAGTGACTGCCTGCTGTTATTTGTCACTTACAACCCTTTGGCAGTGACTACCTGCTGTTACTTGTCACTTATAACCCTCTGGCAGTGAATGCCTGCTGTTATTTGTCACTTATAACCCTCTGGCAGTGACTGCCTGCTATTATTTGTCACTTACAACCCTCTGGCAGTGACTGCCTGCCGTTACTTGTCACTTATAACCCTCTGGCAGTGACTGCCTGCTGTTATGTGTCACTTGCAACCCTCTAGCAGTGACTGCCGAATACAACATAATGTATATGATAACAATATACAAGTGTACGATATTTTTTATGTGATTTTCTCTATATTTAATTTGATTTTAGGACAACAGCCTAATCCATAGAGCAGGTATTGTTCACGGATGTTATTTTGAGCAAATGACCATTGAGCTACTGGACTGGACGTAGAGGGGATGTTACATGAATCCCCATGCGGGAGTGGGGACTGATGGTAAACTCATGGGAGCAGGGCCAGGAGAGGACTAGGTACCGGATCATGCATGTCATGCAGGAGTGGGGACTGATGGTGAACGCATGGGAGCAGGGCTAGGAGAGGACTAGGTACCGGATCATGCAGCATATCATGCAGTAGTGGGAACTGATGGTAAACGCATGGGAGCAGGGCCAGGAGAGGACTAGGTACCGGATCATGCAGCATATCATGCAGTAGTGGGGACTGATGGTGAACGCATGGGAGCAGGGCCAGGAGAGGACTAGGTACCGGATCATGCAGCATATCATGCAGTAGTGGGAACTGATGGTAAACGCATGGGAGCAGGGCCAGGAGAGGACTAGGTACCGGATCATGCAGCATATCATGCAGGAGTGGGGACTGATGGTGAACGCATGGGAGCAGGGCCAGGAGAGGACTAGGTACCGGATCATGCAGCATATCATGCAGTAGTGGGGACTGATGGTGAACGCATGGGAGCAGGGCTAGGAGAGGACTAGGTACCGGATCATGCAGCATATCATGCAGGAGTGGGGACTGATGGTGAACACATGGGAACAGGGCCAGGAGAGGACTAGGTACCGGATCATGCAGCATGTCATGCAGGAGTGGGGACTGATGGTGAACGCATAGGAGTAGCGCTAGGAGAGGACTAGGTGATGCATGTCATGCAGGAGTGGGAACTGATGGTGAACGCATGGGAGCAGGGCCAGGAGAGGACTAGGTACCGGATCATGCAGCATATCATGCAGTAGTGGGGACTGATGGTGAACGCATGGGAGCAGGGCTAGGAGAGGACTAGGTACCGGATCATGCAGCATATCATGCAGGAGTGGGGACTGATGGTGAACACATGGGAACAGGGCCAGGAGAGGACTAGGTACCGGATCATGCAGCATGTCATGCAGGAGTGGGGACTGATGGTGAACGCATAGGAGTAGCGCTAGGAGAGGACTAGGTGATGCATGTCATGCAGGAGTGGGAACTGATGGTGAACGCATGGGAGCAGGGCTAGGAGAGGACCAGGTACCGGATCATGCAGCATATCATGCAGGAGTGAGGACTGATGGTGAACGCATGGGAGCAGGGCTAGGAGAGGACTAGGTACCGGATCATGCAGCATATCATGCAGTAGTGGGAACTGCTCCACAGACATCCGGCGACCGCATACAACCTGGTGTCATCAAATGCCTAACATTGATGCTGAAGGAGGAAGGTCAAGCTATTAGGGGTTTCTCCTTTCCCTCCCTCTACTCTCAATAAACCACTACCTAAATATCTTCCTCACCACCTCACATATTCACAAGAACATATGATTCAAATATGCTATAAGGAAAATAGTCTAATGATTTTGGATGGGCTATTGTGTATTATTCCGTGATTTATCCTTTCCACACGAAGCAGTTGTTCAAGCCAGAAAACATAGCAGATAAGGCATGAGGCTTATGAATGTAATATAAACTGTCATAAATCTACAAAGACCATTATGATTCATGTAAATGGCGTTAAACTCAGGGGAAAACGTATTGGTCGCCAGTATAAACATACGAAGTGGCAACTTACGATATCGACGCGCGCAGCAGCTGTCGGCCTTATTATAATGCCCAAATTTTAGCCTTAGTTAACAATGGGTCTACATAGAATATTAATTTTAGGTGATTGCAGTATCTGGTAATCGAAAATACACTGAATGCCTGGGATTGGTGTGTGTGTGTGGTTTTGATGTGTAGGGTGAGTGGAGGAGGTAGGCTGTACGTCAACACAGCCTAGCCTAGCAGATGGCTGGCAAGCGATAGACATGTTTGCAGACAACTGCTGATCTTGAGGTTTAGACTAACAGTTGGTTATAACGCATTCATCAAGGGTAAAATGTATGTTGTGAAAAAAAAATATCGATTATAAAAGCTGATACAAACAATTCAAACCTAAATACACAACCTAACTACACATATAAAGGGCGAGTCGTGGTAAGGAGGTTGGTAATGCAATGAGCGCACAGATATACTTAATAACACTGATAGAGACCTAAGACTATAAGTGTTCGTACTGTAGTGCCCACATACTTGAAACAGATACTTATAAGGATCAGTTTTATGGAATCCGGAAGACATACACACACACATTTGCTGAAACTTAAATATGTCCGTTAATTATTACTTTGAGCCATCAACGTAGCCCCGGGCGGGCGGGCAGGGCCAAGATGTGATGTCTTCGTGGGTTTGTTGGGAAGAGGATGGACCAACGTGTCCTGTTAAACATAATCTCTTGGATCTTCAACTCTCACTCACCGTGTCAGTCAATGAAACCGTTTGACCTGCCTCCAACACCTCTAAACCCACAGAAAATACCACCATATCAGTCATTTCCCAAGTCACACACACACAAAGTGCCGCTATAGATCGGGATTTCTCGAGCGATACATATATGTTCAATGAAGCGGATAATATAAGTAGTCTACTGCATTTTACTTGTCAGCTGAAACATACGTAACGCACTGACAAGAGAAGAAAAAAAACAACAACTCCGAATGTCTTTACACAACATTAGGAGTGTGTGTAAGCATGTTCTAGTTATGGGGCTCCTTCCTTGTAAGGTGGGCAACATTAGGATTATAGTACGTTTGGCAGTGAGGTTTTGCCACCGTTACCAGAGCAGTACGCATACCCTACACCTGTCGGGTTTCCTCGAATTTCTTCGGCAGACTGAACATCAGACGCTTTTCTGCAGTTATCTATACACCAGAAACCATCTGATTTATCACATTCATATGCACGTGAGGCATCACTTGACACTATAGGCATGTAATGCATAGACACCACTTGACATACTATAGTCATGTACACATTAGGCACCACTTGACACAACGTTCATGTACACTTAATATACCACTTGACACATTACACTTATTTACATATTAGGTGCTGCGTGACACACTGCAGTCATGTACATATCAGATGCCACGTACCACTTGACACGGGTGTACATTTCGCCTCTCTATATTAGTGACACCCATCTACACTGGCAACGCTTATCTATTCAGGAAACACCCATCTACACTGACGACAAGTTTCTACAAAGGGGGCACCCATCTACACAGGAGACACCGATCTACTTAGGGAACACCCATCTACACTGGAGACACCTGTCTACACAGGAAACACCCATCTGCACTGACGACAGCCATCCACACAGGGGACACCCATCTACTACAGTGGCGACACCCAGCTACACAGGAGTCATCCATTTACGCAGACGAGACCCATCTACACAGGAAACAACTATCTACACTGACGACACCCATCTACTCAGGAGAGACCCATCTACACAAGAGACCCATCTACACCGGAGACCCATCTACACCTGAGACCCATCGACACAGGAAACAACTATCTACACTGACGACACCCATCTACTCAGGAGAGACCCATCTACACAGGAGACCCATCTACACCGGAGATCCATCGACACAGGAAACACCCATCTACACAGGAGAGACCCATTTACACAGGAGACACCACCCATCTACACCCTAGGCATCACCAGAAAAGCCCAAGTTGATACAATACCCAGATTAGTGACGGCCCCAAACTTTGATATTCCGTGTTGACGAATGATTCTTGAAGTGCTTCATTAGGGCCAGGGAAAAGTTGACTGATGATCTGACTCAACTCGCCTGGAGAAGTTTAGGTCAGCAGGTTGCATCAGCTTATTTCGGTCAGCAGGTTGCATCAGCTTGTTTAGGTTAGCAGGTTGCATCAGCTTGTTTAGGTCAGCAGGTTCCATCAGCTTGTTTAAGCAAGCAGGTTGCATCAGCTTATTTAGGTTAGCAGGTTGCATCAGCTTATTTAGGTTAGCAGGTTGCATCAGCTTGTTTAGGTCAGCAGGTTACATCAGCTTGTTTAAGCAAGCAGGTTGCATCAGCTTATTTAGGTTAGCAGGTTGCATCAGCTTATTTAGGTTAGCAGGTTGCATCAGCTTGTTTAGGTCAGCAGGTTGCATCAGCTCGTTTAAGCAAGCAGGTTCCATCAGCCTGTTTACGTCAGTAGGTTGCATCAGCCTGTTTACGTCAGTAGGTTGCATCAGCTTATTTCGGTCAGCAGGTTCCATCAGCTTGTTTAGGTCAGCAGGTTGCATCAGCTTGTCTAAGTAAGCAGGTTGCATCAGCCTGTTTATGTCAGCAGGTTGCATCAGCTTGTTTAAGCAAGCAGGTTCCCTCAGCCTGTTTATGTCAGCGGGTTACATCAGCTTATTTAGGTCAGTTGTTTGCATCAGCCTGTTTACGTCAGCGGGTTACATCAGCTTATTTAGGTCAGTTGTTTGCATCAGCTTCTTTAGGTCAGCATAAGCTGCATTTGTACGTTAGGATGTATATAAGAGTGTTAGTCTTCATGCTGATCACCATACGTTTGACTCATTGATAACGACAGTACGACCATTTAGCAAGACGGCACGACGACCCTTGAGCACGTCGGTACGACCTTTAAACAAAATGGTACGCCCCTCATAACACGACGGTACGCCCCTCAGAACACGACGGTACGCCCCTCATAACACGACGGTACACCCATCATAACACGACGGTACGCCCCTCATAACACGACGGTACACCCATCATAACACGACGGTACGCCCCTCATAACAGGACGGTACGCCCTTCATAACACGACGGTACACCCATCATAACACGACGGTACGCCCCTCATAACAGGACGGTACGCCCCTCATAACACGACGGTACACCCATCATAACACGACGGTACGCCCCTCATAACAGGACGGTACGCCCCTCATAACACGACGGTACACCCATCATAACACGACGGTACGCCCCTCATAACAGGACGGTACGCCCCTCATAACATGACGGTACACCCATCATAACAGGACGGTACGCCCCTCATAACAGGACGGTACGCCCCTCATAACACGACGGTACACCCATCATAACACGACGGTACACCCCTCATAACAGGACGGTACGCCCCTCATAACACGACGGTACGCCCCTCATAACACGACGGTACACCCATCATAACAGGACGGTACGCCCCTCATAACACGACGGTACGCCCCTCATAACACGACAATACGACCCTTGAGCAAGACGGTACGACGACCCCTTGAGCAAAACAGTACGACCTTCTAGAACAAGGCTGTCTAACCCCAGAGTATGATTAGCTTGGCCTTGAACACGACCCGACAGAACCGGTCTAAAGATCATAACATCATCATTACTCCGCACTGGACTGTGATCCAACTTTAGCGAGATGAGTCGCTTTATGACCCTCCTCCATACCACCACCACCACGACCACGGACCCCAGGTGCAGACATGGAGCTGAACTAGACATTTTGACGGTGCTCCTGCCGCGCCTCCTGTACCTCGGGGCTTACTGAACACTTTGAACGGTTCGCATCACACTAGGTACGATTTCTTATTTCACAGATCCCATATCTATCGTATGCCTTATATATATATATTTTTTTTTTTTTTTTTTTTTTTTATACTTTGTCGCTGTCTCCCGCGTTTGCGAGGTAGCGCAAGGAAACAGACGAAAGAAATGGCCCAACCCCCCCCCCCCATACACATGTACATACACACGTCCACACACGCAAATATACATACCTACACAGCTTTCCATGGTTTACCCCAGACGCTTCACATGCCTTGATTCACTCCACTGACAGCACGTCAACCCCTGTATACCACATCGCTCCAATTCACTCTATTCCTTGCCCTCCTTACACCCTCCTGCATGTTCAGGCCCCGATCACACAAAATCTTTTTCACTCCATCTTTCCACCTCCAATTTGGTCTCCCTCTTCTCCTCGTTCCCTCCACCTCCGACACATATATCCTCTTGGTCAATCTTTCCTCACTCATTCTCTCCATGTGACCAAACCATTTCAAAACACCCTCTTCTGCTCTCTCAACCACGCTCTTTTTATTTCCACACATCTCTCTTACCCTTACGTTACTTACTCGATCAAACCACCTCACACCACACATTGTCCTCAAACATCTCATTTCCAGCACATCCATCCTCCTGCGCACAACTCTATCCATAGCCCACGCCTCGCAACCATACAACATTGTTGGAACCACTATTCCTTCAAACATACCCATTTTTGCTTTCCGAGATACTGTTCTCGACTTCCACACATTTTTCAAGGCTCCCAAAATTTTCGCCCCCTCCCCCACCCTATGATCCACTTCCGCTTCCATATATATATATATATATATATATATATATATATATATATATATATATATATATCCCTGAAAGCCGGCAAGGCAGCAGGTTTGGATGGTATTGCAGTGGAATTTATTAAAAAAGGGGGTGACTGTATTGTTGACTGGTTGGTAAGGTTATTTAATGTATGTATGACTCATGGTGAGGTGCCTGAGGATTGGCGGAATGCGTGCATAGTGCCATTGTACAAAGGCAAAGGGGATAAGAGTGAGTGCTCAAATTACAGAGGTATAAGTTTGTTGAGTATTCCTGGTAAATTATATGGGAGAGTATTGATTGAGAGGGTGAAGGCATGTACAGAGCATCAGATTGGGGAAGAGCAGTGTGGTTTCAGAAGTGGTAGAGGATGTGTGGATCAGGTGTTTGCTTTGAAGAATGTATGTGAGAAATACTTAGAAAAGCAAATGGATTTGTATGTAGCATTTATGGATCTGGAGAAGGCATATGATAGAGTTGATAGAGATGCTCTGTGGAAGGTATTAAGAATATATGGTGTGGGAGGCAAGTTGTTAGAAGCAGTGAAAAGTTTTTATCGAGGATGCAAGGCATGTGTACGTGTAGGAAGAGAGGAAAGTGATTGGTTCTCAGTGAATGTAGGTTTGCGGCAGGGGTGTGTGATGTCTCCATGGTTGTTTAATTTGTTTATGGATGGGGTTGTTAGGGAGGTAAATGCAAGAGTCTTGGAAAGAGGGGCAAGTATGAAGTCTGTTGGGGATGAGAGAGCTTGGGAAGTGAGTCAGTTGTTGTTTGCTGATGATACAGCGCTGGTGGCGGATTCATGTGAGAAAGTGCAGAAGCTGGTGACGGAGTTTGGTAAAGTGTGTGGAAGAAGAAAGTTAAGAGTAAATGTGAATAAGAGCAAGGTTATTAGGTACAGTAGGGGTGAGGGTCAAGTCAATTGGGAGGTGAGTTTGAATGGAGAAAAACTGGAGGAAGTGAAGTGTTTTAGATATCTGGGAGTGGATCTGTCAGCGGATGGAACCATGGAAGCGGAAGTGGATCATAGGGTGGGGGAGGGGGCGAAAATTTTGGGAGCCTTGAAAAATGTGTGGAAGTCGAGAACATTATCTCGGAAAGCAAAAATGGGTATGTTTGAAGGAATAGTGGTTCCAACAATGTTGTATGGTTGCGAGGCGTGGGATATGGATAGAGATGTGCGCAGGAGGATGGATGTGCTGGAAATGAGATGTTTGAGGACAATGTGTGGTGTGAGGTGGTTTGATCGAGTAAGTAACGTAAGGGTAAGAGAGATGTGTGGAAATAAAAAGAGCGTGGTTGAGAGAGCAGAAGAGGGTGTTTTGAAATGGTTTGGGCACATGGAGAGAATGAGTGAGGAAAGATTGACCAAGAGGATATATGTGTCGGAGGTGGAGGGAACGAGGAGAAGAGGGAGACCAAATTGGAGGTGGAAAGATGGAGTGAAAAAGATTTTGTGTGATCGGGGCCTGAACATGCAGGAGGGTGAAAGGAGGGCAAGGAATAGAGTGAATTGGAGCGATGTGGTATACAGGGGTTGACGTGCTGTCAGTGGATTGAATCAAGGCATGTGAAGCGTCTGGGGTAACCATGGAAAGCTGTGTAGGTATGTATATTTGCGTGTGTGGACGTATGTACATGTGTATGGGGGGGGGGGGGGGGCATTTCTTTCGTCTGTTTCCTTGCGCTACCTCGCAAACGCGGGAGACAGCGACAAAGTATAAAAAAAAAAAAAAAAAATATATATATATATATATATATATATATATATATATATATATATATATATATATATATATATATATATATATATATATATATAAATTTTGTAGGGGTTTATTTATCGTGATATTACGTTCAGTTTAGTTCTCCGGAGGATATACCTCATAGTCGCTCTGATTATTTGTTAATTTATTGGTTTATTACGCGTCGCAAAGTAGGTCCAGGATCAGATGAAGAAATGCCTCATTCGCTCACTTCCCAACTCTGTCATGTATGACGCATCGCAACCTCATCCACAACCTGGCCCCACAGACCTTTCCCTACCAACAAAATCGACAAGAAAGAGTATATATCTATTCATTGATTCCTAGAAACAATAAGTAAAGTCCTCCATACGAACGTATTGCATGAATCATTGCTTATTTCTGCTTTCATTATGCGTGTTCTTTAATGGAGATTTGTTCTGCTTATTACTTTGCTGATGTTTGACGTACTCTTGGTGAAATCTCTATGTTATTCATAGCTTCCTGTCCGTTCGTGTAATGGATTGAACCAGGGCATGTGAAACGTCTGGGGTAAACCATGGAAAGTTTTGTGGGGCCTGGATGTGGAAAGGGAGCTGTGGTTTCGGTGCATTACACATGACAGCTAGAGACTGAGTGTGAACGAATGTGGCCTTTGTTGTCTTTTCCTAGCGCTACCTCGCGCACATGAGGGGGGAGGGGGTTGTCATTTCATGTGTGGCGGGGTGGCGACATAATGAATAAAGGCAGCAAGTATGAATTATGTACATGTGTATATATGTATATGTCTCTGTATGTATATATAAGTATACGTTGAAATGTATAGGTATGTATATGTGCGTGTGTGGACGTGTATGTATATACATGTGTATGTGGGTGGGTTGGGCCATTCTTTCGTCTGTTTCCTTGCGCTACCTCGCTAACGCGGAAGACAGCGACTAAGTATAATAAATGATATTAGCAATGATATATATATCGCGGGAAATGTCGAATATATATATATATATATATATATATATATATATATATATATATATATATATATACTTTTTTCTTTTCTGTTAAACTATTCGCCATTTCCCGCGTTAGCGAGGTAGCATTTAGAACAGAGAACTGGGCCTTTGAGGGAATACCCTCACCTGGCCCCCTTCTCTGTTCCTTCTTTTGGAAAATTAAAAAAAAAAAAATAATGAGAGGGGAGGATTTCCAGCCCCCCGCTCCCTCCCCTTTTAGTCGCCTTCTACGACACGCAGGGAATACGTGGGAAGTATTCTTAATCCCCTATCCCTATATATATATATATATATATATATATATATATATATATATATATATATATATATATATATATATATGCCACATTATTACGCTGTTTGGCCAATACTTATGTCCCGGGAATATCCCAATTTCCGTAGAATAGGACAAGCCACTTGGTCTCAGGGATACCCCAAGGATCCCACACTAAACAGATTATCCCGTGATTTAAGCCTGGCCCGACTTTTACTACGCTGTAACTATCCCTTGCAATTGGTTAATTGCCTGTTAACTTTTTTTTGGTCTCGAAGCCATTACAAGTTCTAACGAGGCTAGAGGAAGATTAGGGTGACACCCTGTGGAGGTGGGAGGGTGTGGCGACCCAAGAGAGTCGGGCATACACACACACACACACACACACACACACACACACGAAGGTTTTCAATCATGTCTTTAATCGGTATTTTATTTTTTGATTATTTTGTATTTCATCATCCCGTATTTCTGGGAAGAAATGGATGAGTGATTGAAAAAAAAAATTCATTCTCTTTATTTGATGCATTTGTACCACTGTATTGTTAGAGCCTCTTTATTTGATGCATTTGTACCACTGTATTGTTAGAGCCTCTTTATTTGATGCATTTGTACCACTGTATTGTTAGAGCCTCTTTATTTGATGCATTTGTACCACTGTATTGTTAAGAGCCTCTTTATTTGATGCATTTGTTCCACTGAATTGTTAGAGCCTTCAAATGAGATTGTATTTTGGTTTGAAGGAATTTGTGGATTACGAGTGTAAATTTATCTTCTTTGTTGTACTTGTGTGTTATGATCTGATTTTGTAATCATCGATTTGTACGGTATGGGAAGGATGGTGTACAAATCTAGCGCCCCAATTCTTTTTTTTTTTTCTAACTTTCTGTAACGATCATACCATTTCTTAAAGTTCTCTGTACTGCCAGCAAATCTTAATCACCACTTAGCTTATTCCCCCACTATTCTGAAACTGGAAATGTACCTATGAAGATCTTTTTTGACAAGTTTCTTATGAAGTTTCTCATTGTGGCTTACCGCTACTGCGTCTTCGCTGTTTACTTGGACATTTTCACTGGTGACATCACATTACCAATTGAGAAACTTAAAGTGTTGTGATCAAGTCGTTCTCTACTCTTCTCTCTTTTACGGTGGGCATATTATGGTCACTTAACCTCTCCCTCAGCACTCGTAACTCTATTTTGTTTCATCTCTCTTTGAATTTTCTCTATAAGTTCTTTGTACTTATTAAAGTGTGATGACCAAACGTAAAAGGCTTATTCTAGTTGAAGTCTTATATCTCGCGTGAACAGCTTGTTGAGTATTTTCTAATTCCATGTACTCAGAATCGATTCCCCCGTTTGCCAGTAGACAGTTTGTGGCCTTAGCTTTTCTCTTAATATATGACTCCTGCGAGCGGTCGACTTGCAAAGTCCTTCTTACACACAAATTACTGCAGTCTATTTTTTTTCTTGTTAGCTGAGACGGCACGGGCAATCGAGGCGCTGATCCAGGCCATCTTATATATATATATATATATATATATATATATATATATATATATATATATATATATATATATATATATATATATATTCTTTTTTTTTTTATTTTCCAAAAGAAGGAACAGAGAAGGGGGCCAGGTGAGGATATTTCCTCAAAGGCCCAGTCCTCCGTTCTTAACGCTACCTCGCTAACGCGGGAAATGGCGAATAGTTTGAAAGAAAAAAGATATATATATATATATATATATATATATATATATATATATATATATATATATATATATATATATATATATATATGTGTGTGTGTGTGTGTGTGTGTGTGTGTGGGTGTGCACATTTCTTAGCCTGAGCAAGGTACCCCTTTTATCGACCAACTCCAAACGGTAGATGAACACCTCGGTTGACTGTGGACCGACTGGCGCGACGGGAATTCGAACCTATGCGCTTGACCCCTGGCGGCTCCGTGAATGCCTCACGGTCGGGAGTGCTAACCTGCCACACCACGGAGATCCAAGTATATATTCAGTGCTAGATAGCATTCCGTATTGAGGCCTTCATTCACTGTGTTCCATTGTTATCACTTTGCATTCCCTCGGGTTGAATTCCGTCAGCAGCGGATCAGACCAGAGATAGAATGTGTCTTGCCATAAACCATGAAGCCCAGAGCTTAGCTTTGGCAACACGACTGAATCTCAGCCCAGAACACAGAGTCCCCTTTGAACCCCCGGTTACTTTAGTTCAGTTCATCCTCGTACGTTGTACGAGTCCATATTTCCTTAATAGTCACCATACGGCTACGTTACATTGTGACGTTACGTTACGTTACAGACGGTTGGATAGCCATACCCATACACGTCACAGGAATCATCATTCATGTCATCAAAACAGAATTAAGCTCCTACTTGAGGTCACATCACCTGACCCTTGACATATTTCCCATCTACCCTACCTCACCCTTGAATTTCTCCAATCCTCCTTCCTTCCTTCCTCCCCTACTTCTGACCTATGTTATAACCCACCACCTGTGGCATGACGCTACAGTTCCAGCCCACTACCTCCACACGCTGGCGACGGTATGTACACTGAGTGCAATGACCTTCCACCTTCAAGATGTTAAATGCGTTTGCCAAGCTTTGTCAATGGACTGAACCAAGGCATGTGAAACGTCTGGGGTTAAATCATGGAAAAGTCTGTGGGGCTTGGGTGTGGATAGGGAGCTGTGGCTTCGGTGCATTGCACATAACAGCTTAGAGACTGAGTGTGAACGAATGTGGCCCTTTTTTGTCTGTTTCCCTGGCGCTACCTCGTTGAAATAGTGGGTAGTGATGCTGTTTCCTATGGGGTGGGGTAGCGCCAGGAATGGATGAAGGCTGGCAAGTATGAATATGTACACGTGTATACATGTATATATCTGTGCATGTATATGTATGTATATATTGATATGTATATGAATGTATATATTGATATGTATATGCATGTATATGTGCGTGTATGGGCGTTTATGTGTATATGAATGGATGAGCCATTCTTTTTCTGTTTCTTGGCTCTGCATCGCTGACGCGGGAAACGGCGATCAAAAATAAAATGATATGAATATATATTCCTCCATTTGGTTTTATGCGCTCAATAAAGTTATTTCAATTCTGTGAGGTAAAATGAACTTTCCCATACTGTAAACAGTAGAGCAAGATCAGACAACATTGCTGGTAACGTTCCCATAAAACAAAACAAAATAATAATAATGATAGGCTTTAACGCAAAAGAAGAAAGAGATAAATTATAAATTCCGCCCAACACACGAACGGAGACTGACTTGCCCAGACAGAATCCGACTCAACCCGGATTACTTCCGCCTTCATGCTCGACATGTGTTCTGTTTGTTTACATCCATTACGTGGGCCGGCGGCGGCCGAGGCTATTACCGGCCAGACCAGATCCAGCTCCGGCAGGGGAAATTCACGTATTCTCGTTGGCATCATCTCTCGGCTGCAGGAGTAGAGAGATACAATACGAAATAAACTGCATGTTCGGACAGGGGTATTTAAACCTCGTTTAACCCTCTGAGCACGACATTACGTTCCCCTTAGGGGACCTGATCAAAGAGCTGGTCCAATGTCAAACCAACCATAGTGCTCAAAGGTTATTTGGTCATGCTCAAGGGTCATACTGTCGTGTTCAAGGGTCGTACCGCCTCGCTCAATCAAGAGAACTGAAGGTCCTATATTGAACGTCGTGTTAAAACGCTGTGGGTGCAATTGACAATGCGTTGTCACATATTGTAACAACATATATACATGTAACATATATTCCCGATATGATAAATCTTTAAGGAAAACGTTTCACCCTCTTTAATATAAAAAATGGGACCTCATAGAGAGTAGATATCATTATACTTTTCTTTTTACTATTGTTCTGCGCAAACCAATAATCGAAGGTTAAACAATCACATGTTTACCAAATGGCGTCCTAGCTACCTCTCTTCGTTGTATATCAACTGTTTGTTATATTTCTCTCTTGTGTCTCCCCTGATGATGTGATTATTACAGGAAAGTGCACTTGGGAACTTAGGTGTTTCATTTTCCCCGTGGACTCAGGAATATACTTGATTACGCGCAAAATTGTGATTCTTTCCAATATATATATATATATATATATATATATATATATATATATATATATATATATATATATATATATATATATATATGTAGTTTTACCCACACAGCTAACCAGTGACTTACAAAGCTGGTACTGCTGCACTAGAACATGGACGTAAGCTGACGACAACCCACACACGTATGAGAAGGATGAAAGAGAATGTGAAAAAGAAACAAGTGATTAAAAATGTGCGAGAATAAAAAGAAGAAAATAAATTTTATGTTACTCCTGTTGAGAGACAGAGGATCTGCCGTGACAGCTCCCCCAACCCCACGCCCCCAGGAGGTAGATGGCAGACATGAAAGAAATGAATGAAAACCTTTCGTTCTGTGTTTTCCCCCAACACAGAGCCGCTCCGCTTCTCAGCTGTCAGCCTGGCTGACGTACGTCAGCTGTAGACAATCGCCTCCTTCACACGTCGCTGTCAGCGAGAAAAATCTAAAAAAGAATTTAGTAGATTCTTTTTTAATATAAGTAAACGTGTATACTTTATTTTTCCTAAAGAAGCGACGTGGAGATAGCAAGGGGTAGGTCAGGTCACCGCCACACGTCTGGTTCTTCTCTCTGTGTCGTGTTGCAGGATCGTACCGTCATGCTCCAGGATCGTACCGTCATGCTCCAGGATCGTACCATTATGCTCCACGATCGTACCATCATGCTCCAGGACCGTTTCATCATGCTCCACGATCGTACCATCATGCTCCAGGATCGTACCATCATGCTCCAGGATCGTACCGTCATGCTGCAGGATCGTACCGTCATGCTGCAGGATCGTACCATCATGCTGCAGGATCGTACCATCATGCTGCAGGATCGTACCGTCATGCTCCAGGATCGTACCGTCATGCTCCAGGATCGTACCGTCATGCTGCAGGATCGTATCGTCATGCTCCAGGATCGTACCGTCATGCTGTAGGATCGTACCGTCATGCCCCAGGATCGTATCGTCATGCTCCAGGATCGTACCATCATTCTCCATGATAGTACCATCATGCTGCAGGATCGTTCCATTATGCTCCACGATCGTACCATCATGCTCCAGGACCGTTTCATCATGCTCCACGATCGTACCGTCATGCTCCAGTATCGTACCGTCATGCTCCACGATCGTACCATCATGCTCCAAGATCGTACCGTCATGCTCCACGATCGTACCGTCATGCTCCAGGATCGTACCGTCATGCTCCATGATCGTACCGTCATGCTGCAGGATAGTACCATTATGCTCCACGATCGTACCATCATGCTCCAGGACCGTTTCATCATGCTCCAGGATCGTACCGTCATGCTGCAGGATCGTACCGTCATGCTGCAGGATCGTACCATCATGCTGCAGGATCGTACCATCATGCTGCAGGATCGTACCGTCATGCTCCAGGATCGTACCGTCATGCTCCAGGATCGTACCGTCATGCTGCAGGATCGTATCGTCATGCTCCAGGATCGTACCGTCATGCTGTGGGATCGTACCGTCATGCCCCAGGATCGTACCGTCATGCTCCAGGATCGTACCATCATTCTCCATGATAGTACCATCATGCTGCAGGATCGTTCCATTATGCTCCACGATCGTACCATCATGCTCCAGGACCGTTTCATCATGCTCCACGATCGTACCGTCATGCTCCAGTATCGTACCGTCATGCTGCAGGATCGTACCATCATGCTCCACGATCGTACCGTCATGCTCCACGATCGTACCGTCATGCTCCAGGATCGTACCGTCATGCTCCATGATCGTACCGTCATGCTGCAGGATAGTACCATTATGCACCACGATCGTACCATCATGCTCCAGGACCGTTTCATCATGCTCCAGGATCGTACCGTCATGCTGCAGGATCGTACCGTCATGCTGCAGGATCGTACCATCATGCTGCAGGATCGTACCATCATGCTGCAGGATCGTACCGTCATGCTCCAGGATCGTACCGTCATGCTGCAGGATCGTACCGTCATGCTGCAGGATCGTACCATCATGCTGCAGGATCGTACCATCATGCTGCAGGATCGTACCGTCATGCTCCAGGATCGTACCGTCATGCTCCAGGATCGTACCGTCATGCTGCAGGATCGTACCATCATGCTGCAGGATCGTACCGTCATGCTCCACGATCGTACCGTCATGCTCCATAATCGTACCGTCATGCTCCAGGATCGTACCATCATGCTGCAGGATCGTACCATCATGCTGCAGGATCGTACCGTCATGCTCCAGGATCGTACCGTCATGCTCCAGGATCGTACCGTCATGCTGCAGGATCGTACCATCATGCTGCAGGATCGTACCGTCATGCTCCACGATCGTACCGTCATGCTCCAGGATCGTACCGTCATGCTGCAGGATAGTACCATTATGCTCCACGATCGTACCATCATGCTCCAGGACCGTTTCATCATGCTCCAGGATCGTGCCGTCATGCTGCAGGATCGTACCGTCATGCTGCAGGATCGTACCATCATGCTGCAGGATCGTACCATCATGCTGCAGGATCGTACCATCATGCTGCAGGATCATACCATTATGCTCCACGATCGTACCATCATGCTCCAGGACCGTTTCATCATGCTCCTCGATCGTACCATCATGCTCCACGATCGTACCGTCATGCTCCACGATCGTACCGTCATGCTCCATGATCGTACCATCATGCTGCAGGATCGTACCATCATGCTCCAGGATCGCACTGTCATGCTCCAGGATCGTACCATCATGCTCCAGGATCGTACCATCATGCTGCAGGATCGTACCATTATGCTCCACGATCGTACCATCATGCTCCACGATCGTACCGTCATGCTGCAGGATCGTACCGTCATGCTGCAGGATCGTACCATCATGCTCCACGATCGTACCGTCATGCTCCACGATCGTACCGTCATGCTGCAGGATCGTACCATCATGCTCCAGGATCGCACTGTCATGCTCCAGGATCGTACCGTCATGCTGCAGGATCGTACCATCATGCTGCAGGATCGTACCTTCATGCTCCAGGATCGTACCGTAATGCTCCAGGATCGTACCGTCATGCTGCAGGATCGTACCATCATGCTCCAGGATCGTACCATCCTGTTTCCAGTATCGTATCGTCGTGCTCCAGGATCGTACCGCCGTACTCTGAGATCGTACCGCCGTGCTCCAAGATCGTACCGCCGTACTCCAAGATCGTATTGCCGTACTCCAAGATCGTACCGCCGCACTCTAAGAGTTGCTCCGTGATGCTGAGTGATTGCACCGTCGTGCTCAAGGGTCGTACCATAATTCTGAACGTTCGTACCGTCTTGCTCAAGGGTCGTACCGTCTTGCTTATGGGTCGTAATGTGATGTTGTATGGTCGTACCCTTCGTGCTTAAGCATCTTACCGTGACGCTGGACGGTCGTACCGTCGTGCTCAAGAGTCGTACCGTGATACTGAGCAGTCGTACCGTCGTACTCAAGGGTCTTACTGTCATGCTGTATGGTCGTACCGTCGTGTTCAATTATCGTAACGCGATACTTGACGGTCGTACCGTGATGCCGGATGGTCGTACCGTCGTGCTCAAGGGTCGTACTGTATTGCTGGACAGTCGCATCTAATATACATTGTATTTTGATGTATTTTGTATTTTGATGTATTTTTTTTCATAGTTATAAACACGGCTTTCGAAATGTACAGCAATATTGGTTCTTTGTTCATGATATGTAACTCACATCGCATGTAGAGTATTCAAAGTTCACGGCAAATGTTGATAAAAGGAAATTGTTATTATCATTATTACTTTATACGCAAATAAAAAATGAATGAATCCACAAAATATTCATGTTTTTAAACACACACACACACACATACACACACACACACACACACATATATATATATATATATATATATATATATATATATATATATATATATATATATATATATATATATATATTTTTTTTTTTTTTTTTTTTTTTTTATACTTTGTCGCTGTCTCCCGCGTTTGCGAGGTAGCGCAAGGAAACAGACGAAAGAAATGGCCCAACCCCCCCCCCCCATACACATGTACGTACACACGTCCACACACGCAAATATACATGCCTACACAGCTTTCCATGGTTTACCCCAGACGCTTCACATGCCTTGATTCACTCCACTGACAGCACGTCAACCCCTGTATACCACATCGCTCCAATTCACTCTATTCCTTGCCCTCCTTACACCCTCCTGCATGTTCAGGCCCCGATCACACAAAATCTTTTTCACTCCATCTTTCCACCTCCAATTTGGTCTCCCTCTTCTCCTCGTTCCCTCCACCTCCGACACATATATCCTCTTGGTCAATCTTTCCTCACTCATTCTCTCCATGTGCCCAAACCATTTCAAAACACCCTCTTCTGCTCTCTCAACCACGCTCTTTTTATTTCCACACATCTCTCTTACCCTTACGTTACTTACTCGATCAAACCACCTCACACCACACATTGTCCTCAAACATCTCATTTCCAGCACATCCATCCTCCTGCGCACAACTCTATCCATAGCCCACGCCTCGCAACCATACAACATTGTTGGAACCACTATTCCTTCAAACATACCCATTTTTGCTTTCCGAGATAATGTTCTCGACTTCCACACATTTTTCAAGGCTCCCAAAATTTTCGCCCCCTCCCCCACCCTATGATCCACTTCCGCTTCCATGGTTCCATCCGCTGACAGATCCACTCCCAGATATCTAAAACACTTCACTTCCCCCAGTTTTTCTCCATTCAAACTCACCTCCCAATTGACTTGACCCTCAACCCTACTGTACCTAATAACCTTGCTCTTATTCACATTTATATTTATTTTTTTTTATTTATTTTGCTTTGTCGCTGTCTCCCGCGTTAGCGAGGTAGCGCAAGGAAACAGACGAAAGAATGGCCCAACCCGCCCACATACACATGTATATACATACATGTCCACCCATGCACAATATACATACCTATACATCTCAATGTACACATATATATACACACGCAGACATATACATATATACACATGTACATAATTCATACTTAATTCATAATTCATACATAATTCATAATTCATTCATATATATATATATATATATATATATATATATATATATATATATATATATATATATATATATATATATATATATATATATATGGGGTTGTTAGGGAGGTGAATGCAAGAGTTTTGGAGACAGGGGCAAGTATGCAGTCTGTTGTCAATGAGAGGGCTTGGGAAGTGAGTCAGTTGTTATTCGCTGATGATACAGCGCTAGTGGCTGATTCGGGTGAGAAACTGCAGAAGCTGGTGACTGAGTTGACTGAGTTTGGTAAAGCGTGTGAAAGAAGAAAGCTGACAGTAAATGTGAATAAGAACAAGGTCATTAGGTTCAGTAGGGTTGAGGGACAAGTCAAATGAGAAGTAACGTTTGAATGGAGAAAAACTGGAGGAAGTGAAGTGTTTTAGACTTATGGGAGTGGATTTGGCAACGGATGGAACCATGGAAGCGGAAGTGAGTCACAGGGTGGGGGAAGGGGCGAAGGTTCTGGGAGCGTTGAAAAATGTGTGGAAGACGAGAACGTTATCTCGGAGAGCAAAAATGGCTATGTTTGAAGGAATATTGGTTCCAACAATGTTATATGGTTGAGAGGCATGGGCTATACATAGGGTTGTTGGGGGAGGGTGGGTGTGTTGGAAATGAAATGTTTGAAGACAATATGTGGTGTGGGGTGGTTTGATTGAGTAAGTAACGAAAGGGTAAGAGAGATGTGTGGTAATATAAAGAGTGTGGTTGAGAGACAGAAGAGGTGTATTGAAATGGTTTTGTAACATGGAGAGAATGAGTGAGGAAAGATTGACAAAGAGTGTGTATGTATCAGAGGTGGTGGGAATGAGGAGAAGTGGGAGACCAAATTGGAGGTGAAAGGGTGGAGTGAAAAAGATTATGAGCGATCGGGGCCTGAACATACAGGAGGTTGAAAGGCGTGCAAGGAATAGTCAATAGGAACGATGTGGTATACCGGAGTCGACTTCCTGTCAATATGACGAAGAAAGGCCACATCCGCTCACATCCTTTCTCTAGCTGTCGTATGTAATGCACCGAAACCACAGCTCCCTAGCCACATCCAGGCCCCAAAGATCTTTCCATGGTTTATCCCGGACATTTCACATGCTCTGATTCAGTCCATTGATAGCACTTCGATGCGTTTATATTACATCGTTCCAGTTCTCTGTCCCGTACACGCCTTTCACCCTCTTGCATGTTCAGGCCCTGATCACTTTTTCTTTTTCATTCCATCCTTCCATCTCCAATCTGATCCCCACTTCTTGTTCACTCCATTTCTGACACATTTATCGTGCTTATCAACCTCTCCTCACTCATTTTCTCCATGTCCAAACCATTTCAACACACCCTCTTAAGCTCTCTCAACAACACTTTATTTATTACCACACCTCTATGTTGCCCTTTCATCATTTACTCAATCAGACCACCAATACATACACCCTCCTCCACACATCCTCATCTATAGCACATGCCTCGCATCCATATAACACTGTCGAAGTACCGTACCTTCAAACACAACCATTTTCGCGGTCTCAGAGAATGACCTCCCATTTCCACATTCTTCAGTGCTCCCAGAACTATTGCTCCCTCACCCACCCCATAACTCACTTCCACTTCCATAGTTCCATTTGTCGCCATGTCCACACTAGATATCTAAAACATTTCAACTCTTCCAATTTCTTTTCTCAGACTCAAGCTCCATCTAACCTGTCACTCTACCTTGCTAAACCAATAACCATTTTTTATTGACATGAACTCTCAACTTCTTCCTTTCATACACTCTTCCAAACTCCGTCACTAACTTCTGCAGTTTCTCAGTCGAATCTACTACCAGTGCAGTGTCATCAGCGAACAAATGACTCACTTCCTAGGCCTCCCCATCCCCTACAGATTGCATAATCACCCTTTTTTCCAAGAGTACTGCGTTTCCTTCTCTCTCCACCCTATCCATGAACAAATCAAACAGCCACACACCACTGCCGCAGACCAACCTTTACTCGGAATCATTCACTCTCCTCTTATCCTATTCATACACATGCCTAACACCCTTGACAAAATCTTCTCACTGCCTCTAGCAGCTTTGCTACCACACCATATATTCTTAAGACTTTCAGCATAGCATCTCTTTCAACCCTAACATACACTTTCTTCAGATCCATAAATGCCACATACATACATCTGTTCAGAGTATTTCTATACATATTCTTTAAAGCAAACACCTGATCTACACATTCTTCTACTGCTTCTGAACCAAAACTGTTCCTCTTCGTCTGGTGCTCTGTACATTCCATCACACACTGTCACTTTCCTTCTATACCGCTTATTAGGTATCCTCAACAAACTTGTGCCTCAGTACTGAGCACATTCGCCTTTAACCCCCTTCCATTACAGTGATGACGCTATTTATGCATTCCTCCAATCCTTAGGCACCTCACATGATCCACACATACCTTGAAAACCCAAACAAATCAGTCAACAATATAGTCACCCCCCCCCTTTCTTAATGAATCCACTTGCAGTACCTTCCACTCCAACCGCCTTGCCTCATTTCATCTTACGTAAGGCTTTCACCACCTCTTCTCTCTTCACAAAACCTCTCTCCATGACTCTCCAAAATTTCGCACACCACCCCGACCCAAACACTCTACATCTGTCACCCTGTCATATTATTATGAATGATATCGCAGTGATTCCTTACATACATATTCATATATAATTACCATACATTCCTGACCCCGGGTTCCCCTTCTATGGAGACCAGGTAGCCAGCCATGTCCACCGGCCGGGACCATAAGTCAAAAAAGTGGAATGATATTGTTTGTTTTTGTGTGGGTGAGGATGCAGGATACATCGGGGAGTAAGTGGTCATTGCCTTCAACATGGAAGCTCCTCCTTAGGCATGAGGAGGTTCTGTGAGTGTGTTCAGTCGGTGTCCATGGCGTAGATGTGAAGTTTTGATCCGCACTAATCTAGAGAGTGTGGTTTCGGATGGGTGTATTTCTAGTGACGACGAGCTGAGCATTGGGATGGTGAGGCGGTTGTTCAAGTTTCTGTCAACTCATTACTATATATATATATATATATATATATATATATATATATATATTGGAAAGGATCACAATTTTGCGCGTAATCTCTTCGTTGTATATCAACTGACTGTTATATTTCTCTCTTGTGTCTCCCCCGATGATGTGATTATTACACGAAAGTGCACTTGGGAACTTATCGTGTTTCATTTTCCCCGTGGACTTATAGGAATATATATATATATATATATATATATATATATATATATATATATATATATATATATATATATATATATATATATATATATATATATATGCCAGTAAACACATAGAAAATGTGTTGTTTTCCCAGCTATGATTTGTAAGGAAGGGATAGGGGATAGGTTTATGTGGATAGGTGGGGATGTTATGGGTGTAGAGGAGATGGTCCATGACAAGGTTATCTGCTATAAGAATCCATCGTTCGTACACACGAATTCAAGGTTGGTTTAGAGTCACACGAATCCATCGTTCGTATAGGGACACACGAATTCAAGGTTGGTTTAGAGTCACACGAATCCATCGTTCGTACAGGGACACACGAATTCAAGGTTGGTTTAGAGTCACACGAATCCATCGTTCGTATAGGGACACACGAATTCAAGGTTGGTTTAGAGTCACACGAATCCATCGCTCGTATAGGGACACACGAATGCAAGGTTGGTTTAGAGTCACACGAATCCATCGCTCGTATAGGGACACACGAATTCAAGGTTGGTTTAGAGTCACACGAATCCATCGTTCGTATAGGGACACACGAATTCATGGTTGGTTTAGAGTCACACGCATCCATCATTCGTATAGGGACACACGAATTCATGGTTGGTTTAGAGCCGCACAAACCCATGGTCATCAAAGAGTCCCTGACGAATCCATGGTTAGTTAACACAGTGTCACACGAACCCATTTTTCGTATAGTCCCACACGAATCCATGGCTGACATAGTGTCACACGAACCCATTTTTCGTATAGAGTCCCACACGAATCCGCGGCTGACCTCGAGTCAAACGAACCCATTTTTCGTATAGAATCCCACACGAATCCACGGCTGACCTCGAGTCAAACGAACCCATTTTTCGTATAGAATCCCACACGAATCCACGGCTGACCTAATGCCACACGAATCCACGGTTCGTATAGAGAGACCCCCATGCACGAATCCAGAGCCGCAGGGAATCTAGGATTGGCACAGAGCTGCTGGAAATGCTCTCTCTCGTGAGAGACATTCGTGTATGTAGTATATTTTGTTTGTCGGTGGGAGGACGGGGGCAGAAGTCACGTTTGCTGGCGAGAGTTTCAATCTGAATTCAATTTCCGCGCCGTGGGTGTCCGAGAGGAAATTAAATTCGATACAGGAGGGTTCAACCTTTAGCTTTCACCAGAAAGAGAGGGGGTTCAACTCGACTTTCAACAGAGGTTGGAGGGGGGGGAAAGAGAGGTGTTCAAACCTTTGGCTTCCGGTAGGGAGAGAGGGATTCACTAGGGAGAGTGGCTTCAGTTTTTATTCATTTATCTTTTACGAACGAGGAGAGAGGGTTCAAACCTATCTCTCGTTAGGGTTGGAGGGGGGGATTCACCAATATCTTTAACAGGGAGTGTGATTCAATTCTGCTTTCACTAAGGAGAAGAGATTCATCATTCGTTATTCACCATCGAGGAGAAGGGTTCAACCTTTAAATTACGAGGGGAGAAGGTTTCGACCTTGAGATTCTAAGAAGGAAAGGTGTTCAATCCTCACATTCTATCAGAGGATAGAGATGCAATTTAAGGGTCTATCAGGAAAGGGCGTTCAACTTTTAAACTCTGTTGGGAAAAGAGGTTCAACATTTAGTTTTATCGGCATGAGGGGTTCAACCTCGGACTGAAACAGGGAAGACGGGTTCAACCTATAGGTTCTATCACGGAGTAAGGGTTCGACCTTTGGGTACCTATAGGGAATATATGTTCAACTATTATATTTCCAGTGACCCCAGCCAGTGATCATTATATAGTGACATTCTCCTTTTTGGGATCTTGCTGATCAGCAGAAATCTAACCATTTCAACTTATTAGATATAATAAAAATCTAAACTATGTAACGAGAAAATACAGTAAGATAGACAATCAGCGAGGTTCAACTAATACAGTTCGTTTCAGTATTTTACAGCAGTCTCCTGTCTACATGTTTGATTCTCGTGTGTCCCATGTCTTGATGTAGCTTTAACAGACCATCATATCATAGAACCAGTGAGTCTATATCTAGCCCTGTACCTGTACAGGTCGTCTATACAGACCATCTTATCATAAGATCATAGAACCACTGAGTCTACCTCTAGCCCTGTACCTATACAGGTCGTCTATACAGACAATCGTATCATAAGATCATAGAACCACTGAGTCTATATCTAGCCCTGTACCTATACAGGTCGTCTATACAGACCATCGTATCATAAGATCATAGAACCACTGAGTATGTATCTAGCCCTGTACCTATACAGGTCGTTTATACTTCAATATGCAATCGAGGGAAAAAGATTTTTCCTCCTATAGCTTCTAGCCTGGCCTGGGCTTTGAGGAATATACATCAGTATAGACGAAACGAATATTTTTCCATAACTTTTGTGGAATATTGTCGTCTCTATCGTTTATAACCATGTAAATGAAATATCTAAAATTTCTAAGTCATTCTTTTAAATCTTTGCTGCAAATATTTTCGTTTGTAAAAATCTGTAAAGAATTATTTGATATATTGTAAGTGGAGGTTACTGAGTTGATTCAGTTGAAGATATACAAGCTTGGTATTTTTTTTTATCTATACTCCTTTCTTTATTTACCTGATTGAAACAAAGAAAACGAACTTGACTGTAATATGTCTTCTTGACGAAGGTAGAATTCATTGTTAATTATGACATGAGGATTACGTGTCTGTTGTCAAGAGAAAAAAATAAAAAAAAATCATAGTTCAGGGTTCTGTCATGGCGAGGTGTTCACCACATAGGTTCTACCGGTAGAAAAGGGGGTTCGATGTCTATGTTATAATAAGAAATTGGTGTTCGATTCTTAGCTTCGTGGGAAAGAATTGGTCTTCAGACTCAACCTCAATTTTTTCCTTGGTTAGGCGTTCAGCCTTTTGTTTCAAGAGAGGGATTAAACCTCTAGATTAATCAGGTAGGAGGTTCAGGCTCTGCAAGACAAGGGTTCAGTTTTTAGGTTTCTACCAGGGAGAAGAGCGTTTAAACTTATGAGATCTGTTTGGGGAAGTGGTGAACCTTTTAGTCAAACTAGGGGAATAAGAGTTCAGTCCTTGGGTTCTACCAGATGGAGGTTCGACTATTAGGTTCTACCAGAGAGAGTTTCGACTTTTAGGTTATACCAGAGAGGTTCGGCTTTTTGGTTCTACCAGAGAGGTTCGAATTTTAGGTTTTACCAGAGGGAGGTTCTATTAGGTTCTGCCAGAAAAAAGGTTCGACTTTCAGGTTCTACCAGAGAGAGGCTCGAATTTTAGGTTCTTCTAGGGGGAAGATTCAACTTTTAGCTTCTACTAGGTGAGAAGGGTTCAACTTTTAGGTTCTTTTAGGTGAGAGGGATTCATCCTGTTCGTTCTATTATATGTCCCATGGATCTAATCTCTTGGTTATACCAGGTGTGAGGGGGTTCCGTCGTTTTGGATCTACCAGATGAGAGAGGTTCAACCATTAGTTTCTACCAGGGACGTGTAGCCATTTAGGTTCTACATGTGAGATGGCAGTAGTCTATAAATTCTACCAGGAGAGAGAGAGAGGTTCTACATCAGAATTCTACCAGGTGAAAGGGGTTCAACCCTTTTTTTTTTCTACCAGAGAACAGGGGTTCAGCCATTGGAGGGAAAAGCAATAATGCAAAATTTGGAGTGAATAGTACGATCAGGATATTGGAATATTCAATAGAGTAGTTGTATTATAACCATGCCACCAAGGGGTAGTGTAGGATATTGAAATATTCAATACAGTAGTTGTATCATAACCCATGCCACGAAGGGTAGTGTAGGATATTGAAATATTCAATACAGTAGTTGTATCATAACCCATGCCACGAGGGGTAGTGTAGGATATTGAAATATTTAATACAGTAGTTGTATTATAACCATGCCACGAGGGGTAGTGTAGGATATTGAAATATTTAATACAGTAGTTGTATCATAACCCATGCCACTAGGGGTAGTGTAGGATATTGAAATATTTAATACAGTAGTTGTATTATAACCATGCCACGAGGGGTAGTGTAGGATATTGAAATATTCAATACAGTAGTTGTATTATAACCATGCCACGAGGGGTAGTGTAGGATATTGAAATATTCAATACAGTAGTTGTATTATAACCATGCCACGAGGGGTCGTGTAGGATATTGAAATATTTAATACACTAGTTGTATTATAACCATGCCACGAAGGGTCGTGTAGGATATTGAAATATTTAATACAGTAGTTGTATTATAACCATGCCACGAAGGGTAGTGTAGGATATTGAAATATTCAATACAGTAGTTGTATTATAACTATGCCACGAAGGGTAGTGTAGGATATTGAAATATTCAATACAGTAGTTGTATTATAACTATGCCACGAGGGGTAGTGTAGGATATTGAAATATTTGATACACTAGTTGTATCATAACCCATGGTAGAACAGCGCAGTTCCTGGTGAACATCTAAATGATAAAAGAATTTGCTATAGCATGACTGCCTGGTTGACATGTGGGTTTAAACTTGTGGCCGAGGATGTGTTTCGCTTGCTTGATCTCTCGCACCCTGTGTTGCAAAGGTGTGTTGCAACATCTGTTGCAATATTTCCTTGCTATTTAATACCGAGGAAATGCTAGTAAAGGTTGCATGACTGAGGAGGAATATGCATTTAAATGTTTTCAGACTAATTTTCACTTTTGTTTCATTAGTTATATTACATGACACGTATTCCCTGCGAGTTGTTGAAGGCGATTAAAAGAGGAGGGAGCTGGGAGGGGGGGGGGGGTTGGAAATCCTCCCCACTCGTTTTCTATTTTCCAGAAGAGGAACAGAGACAGGGCCAAGTGAGGATGTTCCCTCAAAGGCTCGGTCCACTGTTCTTAACGCCACCTCGCTAACGCGGGAAATGGCGAATAGTATGGAGGAAGAGAAGTGTTTTAGATATCTGGGAGTGGATTTGGCAGCGGATGGAACCATGTAAGCGGAATTGAGTCATGGGGTGGGGGAGGGGACGAAAGTTCTGGGAGCGTTGAAAAATGTGTGGAAGGTGAGAACATTATCTCGGAAAGCCAAAATGGGTATGATTAAAGGAATAGTGGTTCCAACAATGGTATATGGTTGCGACGCGTAGGCTATGAACAGAGTTGCTCGAAGGAGGGTGGATTTGCTGGAAATGAGATGTTTGAGGACAATATGTGGTGTGAGGTGGTTTGATCGAGTAAGTAATGAAAGGGTAAGAGAGATGTGTGGTAATAAAAAGAGCGTGGCTGAGAGAAGAAAAGGGTGTTTTGAAATGGTTTGGTCACATGGAGAGAATGAGTAAGGAAAGATTGACAAAGAAGATATATGTGTCAGAGGCGGAGGGAACGAGGAGAAGTGGGAGACCAAATTGGAGGTGGAAAGATGGAGTGAAAAAGATTTTGAGTGATCGGGGCCTGAACATGTAAGAGGGTGAAAGGCGTGCAAGGATAGAGTGAATTGGAACGATGTAGTATACCGGGGTCGACGTACTGTCAATGGATTGAACTAGGGCATGTGAAGCGTCTGGGGTAAACCATGGAAAGTTCTGTGGAGCCTGGATGTGGAAAGGGAGCTGTGGTTTCGGTGCATTATACATGACAGCCAGAGACTGTGAAAGAATGTGGCCTTTGTTGTCTTTTCCTAGCGCTACCTCGCGCACATGCGGGGGAGGGTGTTGTCATTTCATGTGTGGCGGGGTGGCGACCGGGAATGAATAAGGGCAGACAGTATGAATTATATATATATATATATATGTATATATATATATATATATATATATATATATATATATATATATATATATATATATATATATATATATATATAAATATATATATATATATATATATATATATATATATATATTCCTATGAGTCCACGGGGAAAATGAAACAATAAGTTCGCAAGTGCCCTTTCGTGTAATAATCACATCATCAGGGGAGACACAAGAGAGAAATATATGTCAATTGATATACATCGAAGAGACGAAGCTAGGACGCCATTTGGTAAACATATATATATATATATATATATATATATATATATATATATATATATATATATATAGGAGCTTGGGAAGTGAGTCAGTTGTTGTTCGCTGATGATACAGCGCTGGTGGCTGATTCATGTGAGAAACTGCAGAAGCTGGTGACTGAGTTTGGAAAAGTGTGTGGAAGAAGAAAGTTAAGAGTAAATGTGAATAAGAGCAAGGTTATTAGGTACAGTAGGGGTGAGGGTCAAGTCAATTGGGAGGTGAGTTTGAATGGAGAAAAACTGGAGGAAGTGAAGTGTTTTAGATATCTCGGAGTGGATCTGGCAGCGGATGGAACCATGGAAGCGGAAGTGGATCATAGGGTGGGGGAGGGGGCGAAAATCCTGGGGGCCTTGAAGAATGTGTGGAAGTCGAGAACATTATCTCGGAAAGCAAAAATGGGTATGTTTGAAGGAATAGTGGTTCCAACAATGTTGTATGGTTGCGAGGCGTGGGCTATGGATAGAGTTGTGCGCAGGAGGATGGATGTGCTGGAAATGAGATGTTTGAGGACAATGTGTGGTGTGAGGTGGTTTGATCGAGTGAGTAACGTAAGGGTAAGAGAGATGTGTGGAAATAAAAAGAGCGTGGTTGAGAGAGCAGAAGAGGGTGTTTTGAAGTGGTTTGGGCACATGGAGAGAATGAGTGAGGAAAGATTGACCAAGAGGATATATGTGTCGGAGGTGGAGGGAACAAGGAGAAGAGGGAGACCAAATTGGAGGTGGAAAGATGGAGTGAAAAAGATTTTGTGTGATCGGGGCCTGAACATGCAGGAGGGTGAAAGGAGGGCAAGGAATAGAGTGAATTGGAGCGATGTGGTATACCGGGGTTGACGTGCTGTTAGTGGATTGAAGCAGGGCATGTGAAGCGTCTGGGGTAAACCATGGAAAGCTGTGTAGGTATGTATATTTGCGTGTGTGGACGTATGTATATACATGTGTATGGGGGGGTGGTTGGGCCATTTCTTACGTCTGTTTCCTTGCGCTACCTCGCAAACGCGGGAGACAGCGACAAAGTATAATAAAATATAATAAATAATATAGGAAAGGATCACAATTTTGTGCATGATCAAGATATTTCTATGAGTCCACGGGGAATATGAAACACGATAAGTTCCCAAGTGCACTTTCGTGTAATAATTACATCATCAGGGGAGACACAAGAGAAAAATATAACAATCAGTTGATATACATCGAAGAGACGAATCTAGGACGCCATTTGGTAAACATGCGATTGTCCAAGACAGACAACGAGCGTTCATAAACTTATCATCTTACAAATTTTTATCAACAATAAAGTTATCTAATTTGTATAGACCATCACTAATATCAAGATTATAATTCTTTGCGTATTCAGTAATAGAGGACTCAATGATATTTCTCGTGGTAATAAATTTACCGTTTATAACTGAGATGGCATTACTCCAGTCAATACAATGATCATAGTTTTTAACGTGATTCAACAAAGCATTTGATTCCCGTCCCGTTCTTATACTATATTCATGTTGCTTAAGTCTAACAGAAAAATCCTTACCTGTCTGCCCAGCATAAGATTTATCACAATTTCCACATGGCACTTTATAGATGCATCTAGGAGAATTTTCTGGTGAATTCCTGATTAAGATATTCTTTATAGTATTATTGTTGCTGAAGGCAACATTTACATTAAAGGACTTAAGCAACATGGGAAGTAAAGTAAAATTATTGTTAAAAGGGAGAACTAAAAGTTTCTTGGTGTCAGTGGGAGGTTTGGGCTCAACTCTATAAAATGATTTCTTTGCTAACTTAAGGGATTTATTAATGAAAGATCTAGGGTGCTTTAACTTAGATCCAATAGAATATATCTTCTCAAACTCATCATCAATAAACTCTGGACTGCAAATACGTAATGCCCTAAGGGGCATAGATTGAAATGATGATAATTTAACTCTGTCATGTTGAGATGAGTAATAATGGATATATGAGCATACATCGGTAGGTTTTCTGTATATGCTGAACTTAAACTTGTTTCCTTGCCTATGGATCATGCAATCTAAAAAGGGTAATATACCATTATTTTCATTTTCTACAGTAAATTTGATGAAAGGTACTAAATTGCTAAGTAAGGGGAGAAATATTTGTAAATTTTCATTTGTTGGCCAAACACAAAGAACATCTTCTACATACCTAAACCAAATTGCATTAGAAGGTAAGATATTCTCTAGTAATTTTGTTTCAAAAAATTCTATACAAAGATTACTTAGTACAGGTGAAAGAGGGTTACCCATTGCCATACCAAATTTTTGAGCATAATAATGTCCACTGAATTGAAATACACAGTCTTTTATACACAATTTCATCAGTTCAATGAAAAAAGACTTTGAAACAGGTAAATGAATATCATCTAAGACATCAAATAAATATTATAAAAGGTCATCAACTGGAACTTTTGTGAAAAGTGAGGAAACATCAAAGCTAACTAGTTTGAAATCAAAATTAACATTGATATTGTTTAGCTTGTTGACTAAATCTACATTGTTCATGATATTAGAATTTGATACCTTACCCACTAAAGGGCTTAATAAAGAAACTAACCATTTTGACAGTCTATATGTGATGGAGCCTACTGAACTCACTATAGGTCTTGCTGGAAAACTTCTGTTTATGTGTGCATATGCACCAATGATCACCCATCTCTCTCCATCCACTTTCAGTTTTACCCACATCAATCTAGAGTATACTTTCCTACACTCTATCACACACTCCCACAACTGTTTCAGGAGTAGTGCTACTCCTTCCCTTGCTCTTGTCCTCTCACTTACCCCTCACTTCATCCCACTAACTCCTAACTTTACTCCCAAGACATTCCCAAACCACTCTTCCCCTTTACCCTTGAGCTTCGTTTCACTCAGAGCCAAAACATCCAGGTTCCTTTCCTCAAACATAGTACCTATCTCTCCTTTTTTCTCATCTTGGTTATATCCACACACATTTAGACACCCCAGCCTGAGCCTTCGAGGAGGATGAGCACTCCCCTCGTGACTCCTTCTTGTTTCCCCTTTAAGAAAGTTAAAATACGAGAAGGGGAGTGTTTCCAGCCCCAGCTCCCGTCCCCTTTAGTCGCCTTCTACGACACGTGAGGAATGCGTGGGAAGTATTCTTTCTCCCCTATCCCCAGGGATAATATATGTGTGTGTGTGTGTATATATATATATATATATATATATATATACACGAATAAAGTGCATATGAACGCGCACCTTCATAGAAAATACAAACCTCCAACAGCAAGGATCGAACCCAGAACCCCTGAGCCACAGGCGGGAATGCTACAGCTAGGTTATGGGCCTGGCTAATAGGAAATAACTATTCGAATACTATGTACTCGAATACCCTTCGTCTTACATTGGTGAGCAACGGGGTCTACACCGGTTATTAGGCAAGTGTTTTGGGAGCAGCTGAGTGAGTGTGTTAGTAGTTTTGATGCACGAGACCGGGTTATAGTGATTGGTGATTTGAATGCAAGGGTGATTAATTTGGCAGTTGAGGGAATAATTGGTGTACATGGGGTTTTCAGTGTTGTAAATGGAAATGGTGAAGAGCTTGTAGATTTGTGTGCTGAAAAAGGACTGGTGATTGGGAATACCTGGTTTAAAAAGAGAGATATACGTAAGTATACGTATGTAAGTCGGAGAGATGGCCAGAAAGCGTTATTGGATTACGTGTTAATTGATAGGCGCACGAAAGAGAGACTTTTGGATGTTAATGTGCTGAGAGGTGCAACTGGAGGGATGTCTGATCATTATCTTTTGGAGGCGAAGGTGAAGATTTGTAGAGGTTTTCAAAAGAGAAGAGAGAATGTTGGGGTGAAGAGAGTGGTGAGAGTAAGTGAGCTTGGGAAGGAAACTTGTGTGAGGAAGTACCAGGAGAGACTGAGTACAGAATGGAAAAAGGTGAGAACAAAGGACGTAAGGGGAGTGGGGGAGGAATGGGATGTATTTAGGGAAGCAGTGATGGCTTGCGCAAAAGATGCTTGTGGCATGAGAAGCGTGGGAGGTGGCCAGATTAGAAAGGGTAGTGAGTGGTGGGATGAAAAAGCAAGATTATTAGTGAAAGAGAGGAGAGAGGCATTTGGACGATTTTTGCAGGGAAATAATGCAAATGAGTGGGAGATGTATAAAAGAAAGAGGCAGGAGGTCAAGAGAAAGGTGCAAGAGGTGAAAAAGAGGGCAAATGAGCGTCAGGGTAAGAGAGTATCATTAAATTTTAGGGAGGATAAAAAGATGTTTTGGAAGGAGGTAAATAAAGTGCGTAAGGCAAGGGAACAAATGGGAACATCAGTAAAGGGGGCTAATGGGAAGGTGATAACAAGTAGTGGTGATGTGAGAAGATGGAGTGAGTATTTTGAAGGTTTGTTGAATGTGTTTGATGATAGAGTGGCAAATATAGGGTGTTTTGGTCGAGGAGGAGTGCAAAGTGAGAGGGTTAGGGAGAATGATTTGGTAAGCAGAGAAGAGGTAGTAAAAGCTTTGCGGAAGATGAAAGCCAGCAAGGCAGCAGGTTTCGTTGGTATTGCAGTGAAATTTATCAAAAAAGTGGGTGACAGTATTGTTGACTGGTTGGTAAGGTTATTTGATGTATGTATGACTCATGGTGAGGTGCCTGAGGATTGGCGGAATGCGTGCATAGTGCCAATGTACAAAGGCAAAGGGGATAAGAGTGAGTGCTCAAATTACAGAGGTATAAGTTTGTTGAGTATTCCTGGTAAATTATATGGGAGGGTATTGATTGAGAGGGTGAAGGCATGTACAGAGCATCAGATTGGGGAAGAGCAGTATGGTTTTAGAAGTGGTAGAGGATGTGTGGATCAGGTGTTTGCTTTGAGGAATGTCTGTGAGAAATACTTAGAAAAGTAAATGGATTTGTATATAGCTTTTATGGATCTGGAGAAGGCATATGATAATGTTGATAGAGATGCTCTGTGGAAGGTATTAAGAATATATGGTGTGGAAGGCAAGTTGTTAGAAGCAGTGAAAAGTTTTTATCGAGGATGTAAGGCATGTGTACGTGTAGGAAGAGAGGAAAGTGATTGGTTCTCAGTGAATGTAGGTTTGCGGCAGGGGTGCATGATGTCTCCATGGATGTTTAATTTGTTTATGGACGGGGTTGTTAGGGGGTGAATGCAAGAGTTCTGGAAAGAGGGGCAAGTATGAAGTCTGTTGTGGATGAGAGAGCTTAGGAAGTGAGTCAGTTGTTCTCTGATGATACAACGCTGGTGGCTGATTCGGGTGTGAAACTGCAGAAGCTGGTGACTGAGTTTGGTAAAGTGTGTGAAAGAAGAAAGCTGCGAGTAAATGTGAATCAGAGCAAGGTTATTAGGTACAGTAGGGTTGAGGGACAAGTCAGTTGGGAAGTAAGTTTGAATGGAGAAAAACTGGAGGAAGTAAAGTGTTTTAGATATCTGGGAGTGGATTTGGCAGCGGATGGAATCATGGAAGCGGAAGTGAATCATAGGGTGGGGGAGGGGGCAACAGTTCTGGGAGCGTTGAAGAATGTGTGGAAGTCGAGAACATTATCTCGGAAAGCAAAAATGGGTATGTTTGAAGGAATAGTGGTTCCAACAATGTTATATGGTTGCGAGGCGTGGGCTTATAGAGTTGTGCGGAGGAGAGTGGATGTGCTGGAAATGAGATGTTTGAGGACAATATGTGGTGTGAGGTGGTTTGATCGAGTAGGTAATGAAAGGGTAAGAGGGATGTGTAGTAAGAAAAAGAGTGTGGTTGAGAGAGCAGAAGAGGGTGTTTTGAAATGGTTTGGTCACATGGAGAGAATGAGTGAGGAAAGATTGACAAAGAGGTATATGTGTCAGAGGTTGAAGGAACGAGGAGAAATGGGAGACCAAATTGGAGGTGGAAAGATGGAGTGAAAAAGACTTTGAGTGATCGGGGCCTGAACGTGCAAGAGGGTGAAAGGCGTGCAAGGAATAGAGTGAACTGGAACGATGTGGTATACCGGGGTCGACGTGCTGTCAATGGATTGAACCAGGGGATGTGAAGCGTCTGGGGTAAACCATGGAAAGTTTTATGGGGCCTGGATGTGGAAAGGGAGCTGTGGTTTCGGTGCATTATACATGACAGCTAAAGACTGGGTGTGAACGGGCCTTTTTTGTCTTTTCCTAGCGCTACCTCGCGCACATGCGGGGGGAGGGGGTTGTTATTTCATGTGTGGCGGGGTGGTGATGGGAATGGATAAAGGCAGACAGTATGAATTATGTACATGTGTACATATGTATATGTCTGTGTGTGTGTATATATGAATACGTTGAGATATATAGGTATGTATATGTGCGTTTGTGGACGTGTATGTATATACATGTGTATGTGGGTGGGTTGGGCCATTCTTTCGTCTGTTTGCTTGCGCTACCTCGCTAACGCGGGAGACTGCGACAAAGTATAAGTAGATAATATATATATATATATATATATATATATATATATATATATATATATATATATATATATATATATATATATACGATTGCCCAACAGAGCAGTCACCAGTGGATAGAGAAAATAAAAACGGTGAGTACTTTCGTTTACTACCCTCAGACAAAGTGAGGGATACAGGTGTTGAGGTCCTTAAAAGCACAGAGGTTGCAATAAGGCGGGGCTACATTAGTCCCCGTGGAGTGCAGGTGGACACTAATTATTTAACTTGACATCTGACGTTCCTCTCCTTACATTATGGGTGAACAGGGTTATTCTGATAGATGTATGTCACAGTATGTCACATTTGAAAAGGCCAAAGGACATATTTACATTATGATCAAATATGCCAGAGATCAAACATGATTCAATAACATTTCTTTCAGTGACATGGTGATCCAAGACAGTTTTATGTTGGAATAAGCCGTTGCTCTGTTAGGCAATCCTAACACGTACGTTGTAAGATCCTAGTCTTCGAATCTTTCCCCGATTGTCCGGTATAAAATCGGTTACAGCTATACATGGGACTTTATAAACAACACCTTTATTATTGATGGGCTATTTTTTGATAAGGGCTATGTCGATGTGTTTTCATATTTGAATATTACTTGTACATTAAGTCGTTTGAGAATGTGAAGACATGTGGGAAAATTCTCATCGGAAGGGAAGAAGAAGGGTTCTTTGGTAACTTTTACGTTCTGGCATATTATTTTTGCCAATATAGAAATGTTTCCTTGCTGTATTCTGACACTAGTTTATTATATTTATTGGGTATCTTAGCTTCTGCCTAATGTACTGAATCATTTTCAATTCATCACCTAAAAATTCTGGATCTGAAATCCTATATGCTCGCAGGTACATAGATACGAAACATCTTTTTACATTAATATGATAATTTGAATAACAGTGGACTTAAGACAGTATATATGTAGGTTTTCTATAAACCTTAGTTTTCAAGATGACCTCTACATCCAAAAAGGGTAACTTATTCATTTCCGACTTCGTGAGAAACTTTAATGGAGAGAGCTAACGAGTTTAATTTACGCAGAAAGTCCTTAGTGGGTATATTATTAGGCTAAAAGCAAAGTACGTCGTCTACATATCGTAGCCAAACTATGTTTTGTTCACTTATAATGTTTAGCAAATGACTTTCAAAATACTCCATGTAGATATTTGCCAACACAAAGGTTCCCAGTTACCACTAAAATTAGATTATAACCAATGTTAATATAGCTTCAGTTAATAGGTGTTTTAGTTAACCAAGGAACTCCTATTTCCGCATATACATACTTCGTGTTTAAGAATGAGTAATTAAATGTATATGTGCATCAGCAGGATACCGCCATAGTACGACACTTTGTACCCCGTCCTCGGCGCCAACACGGGGAAGGACGCAGACAGTCGGAATCAGAGACTCAAATCGTTCTCAGTTCGCGTCGAGACTATTTATGTTACGAGTGTTGGTGTGACTGATAGGTTCCATCCTCTGCAACGCAACACTGGCTCGTAACATACATGCACACCGTTACTTGTAAGGTAAGTTTGGTTATCTTGTTCGTTGACTTTCCAGAGTATTTTCATTGTAATGTCTTTTATGTGTGTGTGTATTTCTCTTGGTAAATATTTAGACCTGTTGTATTTTAATACGAAACGGGAAGATTGTTTTATGTCCGCCACTATGAAGGTGCGTCTGGAAACCTTCTGGAACATTGTTAGGTCATCACCACTGCGTCCGTAATCACGTTTGTATTGTACGGGGAGCAAGTTTGGCGTTTGTGGACATATTAGCCCAACAGCTGCAGAACAATACGTGATAACTTCCTACATGCATTTTAAGTATTCCTTTTGGTAGTGAGGATCTGATTATATGTACGTATATATATATATATATATATATATATATATATATATATATATATATATATATATATATATATATATATATTTGTATTTAATGTATGTATGACTCATGGTGAGGTGCCTGAGGATTGGCGGAATGCGTGCATAGTGCCATTGTACAAAGGCAAAGGGGATAAGAGTGAGTGCTCAAATTACAGAGGTATAAGTTTGTTGAGTATTCCTGGTAAATTATATGGGAGGGTATTGATTGAGAGGGTGAAGGCATGTACAGAATATCAGATTGGGGAAGAGCAGTGTGGTTTCAGAAGTGGTAGAGGATGTGTGGATCAGGTGTTTGCTTTGAAGAATGTATGTGAGAAATACTTAGAAAAGCAAATGGATTTGTATGTAGCATTTATGGATCTGGAGAAGGCATATGATAGAGTTGATAGAGATGCTCTGTGGAAGGTATTAAGAATATATGGTGTGGGAGGAAAGTTGTTAGAAGCAGTGAAAAGTTTTTATCGAGGATGTAAGGCATGTGTACGTGTAGGAAGAGAGGAAAGTGATTGGTTCTCAGTGAATGTAGGTTTGCGGCAGGGGTGTGTGATGTCTCCATGGTTGTTTAATTTGTTTATGGATGGGGTTGTTAGGGAGGTGAATGCAAGAGTTTTGGAAAGAGGGGCAAGTATGAAGTCTGTTGGGGATGAGAGAGCTTGGGAAGTGAGTCAGTTGTTGTTCGCTGATGATACAGCGCTGGTGGCTGATTCATGTGAGAAACTGCAGAAGCTGGTGACTGAGTTTGGTAAAGTGTGTGAAAGAAGAAAGTTAAGAGTAAATGTGAATAAGAGCAAGGTTATTAGGTACAGTAGGGTTGAGGGGTCAAGTCAATTGGGAGGTGAGTTTGAATGGAGAAAAACTGGAGGAAGTGAAGTGTTTTAGATATCTGGGAGTGGATCTGGCAGCGGATGGAACCATGGAAGCGGAAGTGGATCATAGGGTGGGGAAGGGGGCGAAAATTCTGGGAGCCTTGAAGAATGTGTGGAAGTCGAGAACATTATCTCGGAAAGCAAAATGGGTATGTTTGAAGGAATAGTGGTTCCAACAATGTTGTATGGTTGCGAGGTGTGGACTATGGATAGAGTTGTGCGCAGGAGGATGGATGTGCTGTAAATGAGATGTTTGAGGACAATGTGTGGTGTGAGGTGGTTTGATCGAGTAAGTAACGTAAGGGTAAGAGAGATGTGTGGAAATAAAAAGAGTGTGGTTGAGAGAGCAGAAAAGGGTGTTTTGAAATGGTTTGGGCACATGGAGAGAATGAGTGAGGAAAGATTGACCAAGAGGATATATGTGTCGGAGGTGGAGGGAACGAGGAGAAGAGGGAGACCAAATTGGAGGTGGAAAGATGGAGTGAAAAAGATTTTGTGTGATCGGGGCCTGAACATGCAGGAGGGTGAAAGGAGGGCAAGGAATAGAGTGAATTGGAGCGATGTGGTGTACCGGGGCTGACGTGCTGTCAGTGGATTGAATCAGGGCATGTGAAGCGTCTGGGGTAAACCATGGAAAGCTGTGTAGGTATGTATATTTGCGTGTGTGGACGTATGTATATACATGTGTATGGGGGTGGGTTGGGCCATTTCTTTCGTCTGTTTCCTTGCGCTACCTCGCAAACGCGGGAGACAGCGACAAAGCAAAAAAAAAAAAAGATATATATATATATTTATATTTATATATATTCCTATGAGTTCACGGGGAAAATGAAACACGATAAGTTCCCAAGTGCACTTTCGTGTATTAATCTCATCCTCAGGGGAGACACAAGAGAGAAATATGTTATTTGATATACATCGAAGAGACGAAGCAACGACGCCATTTGGTAAACATACATATGATCCATAGGCAAGGAAACAAGTTTAAGTTTAGCATATATAGAAAAAATTACCAATGTATGCTTATATATCCATTATTACTCATCCTAACATGACAAAGTATCATCATTTCTATCTATGTTCCTTGGGGCATTACGTATTTACAGTCCAAAGTTTATTGATGATGAGTTTGAGAAGATATATTCTATTGGATCTAAGTTAAATTACCCTAGATCTTTCATTTATAAAATCCCTTAAGTTAGCAAAAAAATCATCGTATAGAGTTGACCCCAAACCTCCCATTGACACCAAGAATCTTTTAGTTCTCCCTTTTAATAATAATCTTACTTTACTTCCCATGTTGCTTAAATCCTTTAATGTAAATGTTGCCTTAAGCAACAATGATACTGTAAAGAATATCTTAATCAGGAACTAACCAGAAAATTCTGGATGCATCTATAAAGTGTTATGTAGAAATTGATAAGTTTTATGTTGCGCAGACTGGTAAGGATCTTTCTGTTAGACTTAAGCAAAATGAATATAGTATAAGAACAGGACAAGAATCAAATACCTTGTTTGATCACATTAAAAACTATGATCATTGTATTGACTGGAGTATGCCATCTCAGTTATTAACTCAACTCCAGTGCCACGAGAAGTATCATTGAACCTTCTATTATTGAATACACAAAGAATTATAACCTTAATATAAGTGAAGGTCTATACAAATTGGATAACTTTATTGTTGATAAGATTAGTAAACAATGCACCTTGTCCACGTGTTTACCTAATGGCGTCCTAGCTACGTCTCTTCTTTGTATATCAACTGACTTATTTCTCTCTTGTCTCCCTTGATGATGTGATTATTACACGATAGTGCACTTGGGAACTTACCATGTTTCATTTTCCTCCATGGACTCATAGGAATAAATTGATCACTCGAAAAATTGTGATCCATTCCTATATATATATATATAAGTCTGGGGTAAACCATGGAAAGTTGTGTGGGGCCTGGATGTGGAAAGGGAGCTGTGGTTTCGGTGCATTATTACATGACAGCTAGAGACTGAGCGTGAACGAATGGGGCCTTTGGTGTCTTTTCCTAGCGCTACCTCGCACACATGAGGGGGGAGGGGGTTGTTATTCCATGTGTAGCGAGGTGGCGATGGGAACAAATAAAGGCAGACAGTATGAATTATGTACATGTGTATATATGTATGTGTTTGTGTGTGTATATATATGTGTACATTGAAATGTATAGGTATGTATATTTGCGTGTGTGGACGTGTATGTATATACATGTGTATGTGGGCGGGTTGGGCCAGTCTTTCGTCTGTTTCCTTGCGCTACCTCGCTAACGTGGGAGACAGCGACAAAGCATAATAAATAAATGATAAAAATATATATATATATATATTTGTTTTCATACTATTCGCTATTTCTCGCGTTAGCGAGGTAGCGTTAAGAACTGAGGACTGGGCCTGAGGGAATACCCTCACTTGGCCCCCTTCTTTGTTCCTTCTTTTGGGAAATTAAATTAAAAACGAGAGGGGAGGATTTCCAGCACCCCTATCCCTTCCCTTTTAGTCGCCTTCTACGACATGCAGGGAATACGTGGGAAGTATTCTTTCTCCCCTATCCCAAGGATAATATATATATGTATATTTTTCTTTCAAACTATTCGCCATTTCCCGCATTAGCGAGGTAGCGTTAAGAACAGAGGACAGCCTTTGAGGGAACATCATCACTTGGCCCCCTCTCTGTTCCTTCTTTTGGAAAATTAAAAACGAGATAGGAGGATTTCCAGTATATATATATATATATATATATATATATATATATATATATATATATATATATATATATATATATATATATATATATATTGTCGCTGTCTCCCGCGTCAGCGAGGTAGCGCAAGGAAACAGACGAAAGAATGGCCCAACCCACCCACATACACATGTATATACATACACGTCCACACTCGCAAATATACATACCTATACATCTCAACGTATACATATATATACACACTCAGACATATACATATGTACACATGTACATAATTCATACTGTCTGCCTTTATCCATTCTCATCGCCACCTAACCACACATGAAATAACAACCCCCTACCCCCTCATGTTTGCGAGGTAGCGCTAGGAAAAGACAACAAAGCCCCCATTCGTTCACACTCAGTCTCTATCTGTCATGTAATAATGCACCGAAACCACAGCTCCCTTTCCACATCCAGGCCCAACAAAACTTTCCATGGTTTACCCCAGACGCTTCACACGCCCTGGTTGACATTGACAGCACGTCAACCCCGGTATACAAAATCGTTCCAGTTCACTCTATTCCTTGCACGCCTTTCACCCTCCTTATGTTCAGGCGCCGATCGCTCAAAATCTATTTCGCTCCATCCTTCCACCTCCAGTTTGGTCTCCCGCTTCTTGTTCCCTACACCTCTGACACATATAAACTATTTATAAATCTTTCCTCACTCATTCTTTCTGTGTCCAAACCATTTCCGTACACCCTCCTCTGATCTCTCAACCACACTGTTTATTACCACTCATCTCTCTTACCCTTTCATTACTTACTGGATCAAACCACCTCACACCACATATTGTCCTCAGACATTTAATTTCCAACACATCCACCCTCCTTCCCACAACCCTATCTATATCCCATGCCTCGCAACTATATAACATTGTTAGAACCACTATTCCTCCAAACGTACCCATTTATGCACTCCGCTTCCATTGTTACTTCCGCTGCCAAGTCCTTCTCCAGATATCTAAAACACTTCACTTCCTCCAGTTTTTCTCCATTCAAACTTACCTCCCCATTAATTTGTTCCTTCACCCAACTAAACCTAATAACCTTGCTGTTATTCACATTTATTCTCAGCTTTCTCCTTTCCCACACTTTACCAAAATTAGTTACCAACCTCTGCAGTTTCTCACCCGATTCAGCCACCAGCGCTGTATCATCATTGAACAAAAAATAACCCACATCCCAAGCCCTCTCATCCACAGCAGACTGCATACTTACCCCTCTCTCCAAAACTCTTGCATTCACCTCCCTAACCACCCCATCCATAAATAGATTAGACAACCATGGTGACATCACGCACCCCTGCCGCAAACCGACATTCACTGGGAACCAATCTTTTTCCTCTCTTCCTACTCGTACACATGCCTTACATCCGTGATAAAAACTTTTCATTGCTTCTAGCAACTTACCCCCCACACCATATACTCTTAATACCTTCCAAAAAGCTTCTCTATCAACTCTATCATATACCTTCTCCAGATCCATAAATGCTACATACATATCCATCTGTTTTTCTAAGTATTTCTCACATACATTATTCAAAGCAAACACCTGATCCACACATCCTCTACCACTTCTGAAACCACACTGCTCTTTCCCAATCTGATGCTTTGTACATGCCATTGCCCTCTCATATAATTTCCCGGGAATACTCAACAAACTTTTACCTCACTAATTATAAAACTCACCTCTATCCCCTTTGTCTTTGTACAGTGGTACTATGCATGCATTCCGCCAATCCTCAGGCACTTCACCATGAAACATACATGCATTGAATATCCTTACCAACCAGTCAACAACACAGTCACCCCCTTTTTTTTTTAATAAATTCCACCACAATACCACCTAAACCCGCCGCCTTATCGATTTTCATCTTGGTGAATTCTCTTGGATGCATCTATAAAGTGCCTTGTGGAAATTGTGATAAATTTTATGTTGGTCAGACTGGTAAGGATCTTTTTGTTAGACTTAAGCAACATAAAGATAGTATAAGAACGGGACAAGAATCAAATGCCTTGTTTAATCACGTTAAAGACTATGATCATTGTATTGACTGGAATAATGCCATCTCAGTTATTAACTCTAACTCTATTACCAAGAGAAGTATCATTGAATATTTTATTACTAAATACACAAAGAATTATAATCTTAATATTAGTGGTGGTCTATACAAATTAGATAACTTTATTGTTGATAAAATTTGTGAAATAAGTTTATGAATGCTCGTATGTTTTGGACAATCACATGTTTACCAAATGGCGACCTAGCTTTGTATCTTCGATGTATATCAACTGATTCATATTTCTCTCTTGTGTCTCCCCTGATGATGTGATTATTACACGAAAGTGCACTTGGGAACTTATCGTGTTTCATTTTCTCCGTGGACTCATAGGACTATCTTGATCACACGCAAAATTGTGATCCTTTCCAACATATATATATATATATATATATATATATATATATATATATATATATATATATATATATATATATATATATATATATATTATTCTTTTATTATTTTATTATACTTTGTCGCTGTCTCCCGCGTTAGCACACATCTCCTACGCTTTCATTACTTACTCGATCAAACATATTGTCCTCAAACATCTCATTTCCAGCACATCCACCCTCCGCACAACTCTATCTATTGCCCACGCCTCGCAACCTTATATCATTGTTGGAACCACTATTCCTTCAAACATACCCATTTTTGCTTTCCAAGATAACGTTCTCGACTTCCACACATTATTCAACGTTCCCAGAACTTTCGCCCCCTCCCCCACCCTATGATTCACTTCCGCTTCCATAGTTCCATCCGCTGCCAAATCCACTCCCAGATATCTAAAACACTTTACTTCCTCCAGTTTTTCTCCATTCAAACTTACCTCCCAATTGACTTGTCCCTCAACCCTACTGTACCTAATAACCTTGCACTTATTCACATTTCCTCTCAGCTTTCTTCTTTCACAGACTTTACCAAACTCAGTCACCAGCTTCTGCAGTTTCTCACCCGAATCAGCCACCAGCGCTGTATCATCAGCGAACAACAACTGACTCACTTGGTTGGTAAGGTTATTTAATGTATGTATGATTCATGGTGAGGTGCCTGAGGATTGGCGGAATGCTTGCATAGTGCCATTGTACAAAGGGAAAGGGGATAAAAGTGAGTGCTCAAATTACAGAGGTATAAGTTTGAGTATTCCTAGGAAATTATATGGGAAGGTATTGATTGAGAGGGTGAAGGCATGTACAGAGCATCAGATTGGGGAAGAGCAGTGTGGTTTCAGAAGTGGTAGAGGATGTGTGGATCAGGTGTTTGCTTTGAAGAATGTATGTGAGAAATACTTAGAAAAGCAAATGGATTTGTATGTAGCATTTATGGATCTGGAGAAGGCATATGATAAGAGTTGATAGAGATGCTATGTGGAAGGTATTAAGAATATATGGTGTGGGAGGCAAGTTGTTAGAGGCAGTGAAAAGTTTTTTATCGAGGATGTAAGGCATGTGTACGTGTAGGAAGAGAGGAAAGTGATTGGTTCTCAGTGAATGTAGGTTTGCGGCAGGGGTGTGTGATGTCTCCATGGTTGTTTAATTTGTTTATGGATGGGGTTGTTAGGGAGGTGAATGCAAGAGTTTCGGAAAGAGGGGCAAGTATGAAGTCTGTTGTGGATGAGAGAGCTTGGGAAGTGAGTCAGTTGTTGTTCGCTGATGATACATCGCTGGTGGCTGATTTATGTGAGAAACTGCAGAAGCTGGTGACTGAGTTTGTTAAAGTGTGTGAAAGAAGAAAGCTGAGAGTAAATGTAAATAAGAGCAAGGTTATTAGGTACAGTAGGGTTGAGGGACAAGTCAATTGGGAGGTAAGTTTGAATGGAGAAAAACTGGAGGAAGTAAAGTGTTTCAGATATTTGGGAGTGGAATTGGCAGCGGATGGAACCATGGAAGCGGAAGTGAATAATAGGGTGGGGGAGGGGGCGAAAGTTCTGGGGGCGTTGAAGAATGTGTGGAAGTCGAGAACATTATCTCGGAAAGGAAAAATGGGTATGTTTGAAGGAATAGTGGTTCCAGCAATGTTATTTGGTTGCGAGGCGCGGCCGGAGGAGGGTGGATGTGCTGGAAATGAGATGTTTGAGGACAATATGTGGTGTGAGGTGGTTTGATCGAGTAAGTAATAATAGGGTAAGAGAGATGTGTGGTAATAAAAAGAGTGTGGTTGAGAGAGCAGAAGAGGGTGTTTTAAAATGGTTTGGTCATGTGGAGAAAATGAGTGAGGAAAGATTGACCAAGAGGATATATGTGTCAGAGGTGGAGGGAACGAGAAGTGGGAGACCAAATTGGAGGTGGAAAGGTGGAGTGGAAAAGATTTTGAGCGATCGGGGCCTGAACATGCAGGAGGGTGAAAGGCGTGCAAGGAATAGAGTGAACTGGAACGATGTGATATACCGGGATCGACGTACTGTCAGTGGATTGAACCAGGGCATGTGAAGCGTCTGGGGTAAACCATGGACAGTTCTGTGGGGCCTGGGTGTGGAAAGGGAGCTGTGGTTTCGGTGCATTATTACATGACAGCTAGAGACTGAGTGTGAACGAATGGGGCCTTTGTTGTCTTTTCCTAGCGCTACCTCGTGCACATGCGGGGGGAGGGGGTTGTTATTTCATGTGTGGCGGGGTGGCGATGGGAATGAATAAAGGCAGACAGTATGAGTTATGTACATGTGTATACATGTATATGTCTGTATACGTTGAAAGGTATAGGTATGTATATTTGCGTGTGTGGACGTCTGTGTACATACATGTGTATGTGGGTGGGTTGCGCCATTCTTTCGTCTGTTTCCTTGCGCTACCTCGCTAACGCGACAAAGGAAAATAAATAAATATATATATATATATATATATATATATATATATATATATATATATATAATTGTAATGAATGAGCTCAGAACAATTTTTACCCCTTGCCGTCTTTTAAGGGCAGATATAAATCGAATCGAAAGACGAACGATACCTCAGCCTAGCCCAGTCCCCTTCCCCACGACCTACTAACTCACGATTATTCTTGGACTAGGTCCGTTATCTTTGGCGTAACGGCATGTGATGGCCACACTCGGTCGGAAAATGTGGACAAGCAATGATGACAGATCACTTTGGAGGACGTAGAGCTCGGGAAGCAAGGAGCAGCTGGTGGAATCGCAGGCTGGCGTCCATAAACCACTTTTTAAAAATCGCGATCCTGACAAGTAGGCGTTACAGTGGTAGGATTGTCCGGCGTCCTTGAAGTCCCGCCACATTATGTAGATATCTTAGGAGGGTTGAACCATTCCCGGCGCGGTTCATGGCCTGACGATTTCGAGCCTGGTTCCTTTAATTTTCCAGATGCCTTCCAGCGTCCGGGATGATTTTCGTGGCGGGCTGAGCTTGAGCGAGGTGTCTACAATACCTGTCATGCATAGCAACCAGACGATTCTTTTTTAAGGTTATATTTTCTGTACTGCCAAACACCCGCTTGATTCTCGAGTCACTCGTTTCGTAATTGTCCATTTGTATCACGTGGACTACATCTTGAACTTTGTGTTGCATCAAGTAACCTCTTAAGCCTTTTTAGTATTGCTGGCATTCAAACTCCCCCTTTAGTCTATTCCACCACCTTATACTATGACAGTATTTCTTTACGGCCTTCCTGACAATCTCCTGTTCGTGTTCACTGTCGACTTCATTCACTTAATTTTGAAACTTGAGAGGCTGAGATCAGGTCACCCGTCTCACTTTTCTCCTCCATTATGGATGCAACTAGTAACTCTTAGCCTTTCACTGTTGCTCAGGTCTATTGATGCAGATGTAACATCCTCGTAGCACTTCGCAGGACCCTTCGCACTTAGATGGTTGTGCTGTAATAAAGCACAGTAAAGTCAAATGCAATTCTGATCTTTGCCATCAGTGTTTCTTTCGCAGTTCTCCTGATGTGTAACCGGCAACAGGTTAGGCATAATGTCGACCTCTTTGACTCTCACACAGATTCCAGTCGCCTTAGCCTATCTCTCACACATTCCTGTAGCCTACTTTTACACAGATTCCTGGAGCTTACTATTGTTTTCTCGTTTTCTAAATTGGCTACGCTCAACTTTATATATATATATATATATATATATATATATATATATATATATATATTTTTTTTTTTTTTTTTTATACTTTGTCGCTGTCTCCCGCGTTTGCGAGGTAGCGCAAGGAAACAGACGAAAGAAATGGCCCAACCCCCCCCCATACACATGTACATACACACGTCCACACACGCAAATATACATACCTACACAGCTTTCCATGGTTTACCCCAGACGCTTCACATGCCTTGATTCACTCCACTGACAGCACGTCAACCCCGGTATACCACATCGCTCCAATTCACTCTATTTCTTGCCCTCCTTTCACCCTCCTGCATGTTCAGGCCCCGATCACACAAAATCTTTTTCACTCCATCTTTCCACCTCCAATTTGGTCTCCCTCTTCTCCTCGTTCCCTCCACCTCCGACACATATATCCTCTTAGTCAATCTTTCCTCACTCATTCTCTCCATGTGCCCAAACCATTTCAAAACACCCTCTTCTGCTCTCTCAACCACGCTCTTTTTATTTCCACACATCTCTCTTACCCTTACGTTACTTACTCGATCAAACCACCTCACACCACACATTGTCCTCAAACATCTCATTTCCAGCACATCCATCCTCCTGCGCACAACTCTATCCATAGCCCACGCCTCGCAACCATACAACATTGTTGGAACCACTATTCCTTCAAACATACCCATTTTTGCTTTCCGAGATAATGTTCTCGACTTCCACACATTTTTCAAGGCTCCCAAAATTTTCGCCCCCTCCCCCACCCTATGATCCACTTCCGCTTCCATGGTTCCATCCGCTGACAGATCCACTCCCAGATATCTAAAACACTTCACTTCCTCCAGTTTTTCTCCATTCAAACTCACCTCCCAATTGACTTGACCCTCAACCCTACTGTACCTAATAACCTTGCTCTTATTCACATTTACTCTTAACTTTCTTCTTCCACACACTTTCCCAAACTCAGTCACCAGCTTCTGCAGTTTCTCACATGAATCAGCCACCAGCGCTGTATCATCAGCGAACAACAACTGACTCACTTCCCAAGCTCTCTCATCCCCAACAGACTTCATACTTGCCCCTCTTTCCAGGACTCTTGCATTTACCTCCCTAACAACCCCATCCATAAACAAATTAAACAACCATGGAGACATCACACACCCCTGCCGCAAACCTACATTCACTGAGAACCAATCACTTTCCTCTCTTCCTACACGTACACATGCCTTACATCCTCGATAAAAACTTTTCACTGCTTCTAACAACTTGCCTCCCACACCATATATTCTTAATACCTTCCACAGAGCATCTCTATCAACTCTATCATATGCCTTCTCCAGATCCATAAATGCTACATACAAATCCATTTGCTTTTCTAAGTATTTCTCACATACATTCTTCAAAGCAAACACCTGATCCACACATCCTCTACCACTTCTGAAACCGCACTGCTCTTCCCCAATCTGATGCTCTGTACATGCCTTCACCCTCTCAATCAATACCCTCCCATATAATTTACCAGGAATACTCAACAAACTTATACCTCTGTAATTTGAGCACTCACTCTTATCCCCTTTGCCTTTGTACAATGGCACTATGCACGCATTCCGCCAATCCTCAGGCACCTCACCATGAGTCATACATACATTAAATAACCTTACCAACCAGTCAACAATACAGTCACCCCCTTTTTTAATAAATTCCACTGCAATACCATCCACTAAGCTGCGATTTGGCTCCGTAAAATCATCACGGCAAAGTTTGATCGCTCGGGCAGAGAAAAGGAAGAGAAATACATTGCTGTCTCGCTCTGTTGGCAAATGGCCTTTGATATCGCTGTGCCTTCAAAGCAGCGATGTTACAACAACAAAAAATAGTTTTTTTTATTGCACTTTGCCACTCCGGAAACTATAATTTATATAAGGTTGGCCTTTAGTTTCAACCATCGCGTGTCTGCTTCACAAGGATAAGCTACGAATCTCCAGCAGAATTTCTTGATAATAGCTAGGAATGACATGGATTATGCAGAAAAGCGTCTATCATGGACTGAATTTTCTATTTTTTTACCACATCCATTCTAACCGATTCTAGATTTTTTTTTAAGTTGCGTAGATGCAGTATCAATTCTCGTAACTTTCATTGTTTTTTTTTTTATTAAATAAACCATGTTGCATAAAAGCTATTGTCTTTTAAAATGAAGAACATCGTAATGAAAAGTATACCGGTTAATGACAATACAAGTGGAGAGACTGAAATGCAACGACCTGTCTCTCCGCTCTTCTGTTTCACCACGTAATCTTCCCTTTCCAGCTTCATAGTTTTCCTTTTCAAAGCCTACATTTTTTCTCTCCAACAACTTTTTTTTTTTCCACCATTCCAAACCCTTCGGTTGATAGATGAAAAAAAGATTAACCTTGGCATATGGGGTAAGCGCTGGAATAGATAGAAACTGTGGAAGTTAGATGTCTCGTTGGCGTCATTCTCTTGTTCAATTTACTGCACCATCTAGTTGAATTTTTTAACTAGGTCTTAACACAAACAGTTCAGTAAATCACCCGTGTTGTGTTCGTTAGCGTTACTGACCATGAGTCAGCACAGGCTAGCCTGGGGTCTGACCCGCGTTGGTTCGAATCCTATGCGTGGCAGTCTGCCTACACTTAACCTAGTATTCATCCTTCTCTCGGGGCTAGTCTATAAATGGGTACCATCCTTTGGTTAGTGTGTATGTGCACATACATAAGAGTAAAGACGTGATTCATGAATACAAATTTGAGACGGGGCAACACGAGTGTAAAACTCTCCCAGTAACACACAAATACTAGTCACATCTATCGCTAGTGTTTTTCACTAAAGCCTGGAACAAACAATTGAGTGTACTATCCGTTTACTGTTTGTTTCACTATATCCAAACACTAACAGTTCAGTGTATAATCGGAAAAAAAACAGAAACAAAAATATCTTTGTGGATGGGTCCAATAAATTTCCAAACGATCTTTACGACTCGTGTCTTAGTAGGGTTAGTAAACGTAAATGTTGGACAGATTCCCAAATAATTATGATAGCCCCACTTTATAGTTATTTCCACTTGAAAGTGCCGCTAAAGCAATCGATGTATCACATTATCATTGAAGCAAGGCAACTTGTGTGAGGTGAGACTAATGATTATTTCTCTGAATCCCTCGTATATGGTGTCGTATTGTCTAACACAAAAAAGGGGTAAGATACTTTTCTATTCTGGAATCCCTCGTAAGTGATGTCTTATTGTCTAACACAATAAAGGGGTAAGATACTTTTCTATACTGCGTGTACCACCAAGTCACTGTTAGTTTCACTATGTCCTGATTCAAACAGTTCTCTGTACTGTCCACTTAAATTCGCAAAGTTACGCACAATAATCAGATCATATGTCACATAACTTTCACTCAGTCGAAGTTATAACTAACAAATAAAACTTAAAATGTTTGTTTTATAGGAAGAATGAGTTGTTTCTATTAGTTACCGACTAAATTGGGAAAAGGTTTGGGGAAATTGAGAGAACGGAAATGTTTTGGGTAACTATAGTTATTGGACTCTAAACAAAACGCCGCTTGGGATTCGTTTTATATCAAATAAATACGTAGATGCTTAATGTATTATTTGACCAGTAAGTATTGTAATTTACTATAAGTCAGACTCTTAATATCTGTCTAGGGAAGTGCTGCTATGAAGAGTGTCAAAGGAATTAAAACAAGCTAGTGTGTGTGTGGCGCAAGGCTTTTCCTTCTCATCTGGTGACCACCTGCTTTACCAGCTGGCTGAGTGAGTTATGTGTAACCACTACTTGCTTGGGAGGCAGTTGTGCTGGGGGAAACTTAGTCTAAACAATTGACCTTTTGAGTGCTACGTGTGACCCATGGGTCAGAGGTCAGGCTATCATAGCAAAGGGTTGTGGTTAAGGAGAGTGTCTGTGTGGTCAAGAGTCGTGCCTGATGTTCGTAGTGTTAAGTGCTTTGAAATAGGCAGATTCGTTTCTTGATTTCGTGTATAAAGACGGTCGGGTTGTCATCTTAGAGATGAAGTCTGTCTGTCAGTCTGTCTGTCTGTCTGTCTGTCTCTCTCTCTCTCTCTCTCTCTCTCTCTCTCTCTCTCTCTCTCTCTCTCTCTCTCTCTAACATACAAATGATGAACACTACGTGCCAACCCTGCTGTTGTTGTAGAATCATGTTGTGGACTCTCATCATTAACCAGTGAATGAGAATGTTTTGTTTTGTAAAGATATTTACGTATACGTGTTTTGTTTTGTCAAAATATTTACGTATACGTGTCTTTTTCAATCTTGTGTATCTTCAATTTTTTTTACCTATGGCTCCATATTTTACTTAAATTTCAGTTGTCTTTCATGGAAGAGCTATTGTAATTCTTATATTTTCGATTTTTTTATTTTTCATATTTTTTCGGTGAGACGGTTGTTACCGGCGCTTCCCACCCGTTAAGTTTATCTCAACCGAAAATACATATCTTTTTTAATTTATTCATCCTAAGGATATCTGAAAAATTAGTGAATGAACTTAGAAACAGAGTATTACTCTTACCTGATTTCTTAGTATCGGCTCCGCGCGATTCTGGACGATAATTCGTGTTACCTTATACTTCGTACGAGACATGCGCCATCGGGAGATGTGGTCCATTACAGCTTCCTCCCCATTGTGGAAGTCACGGCTCTTCATGGTTAGCAAACAAGCATTTGCTTGGCTGCCTCGCAAACCCATCATGTTTGCGCGTGTTGCTTGAGAGTCGTAATTGGCCGAGAGGATGGTAATTTGACGTTTAGCTACAAAGGACGGCAACACCCTTTGTTGTTTACAAGTTTCGCGGCTAATGTGAGGGATGACTGTGATGAAAATTATTTGTTACATCTGTAAGTTAGTGTATGATTTTCTTTGTTTTATGATAATTCTGTTTTAATTTCAATTTGAAATAAAATGTTAGTGTGGGTTTTCATTATTACTTTTGGGATTTTTTTTTTTTTTTGTTAATTTCCTGCCTAGGATAAATGAATTTCGGTTCAGGTGTGCTGCCACAGCCAGACACATCCAAAAACACCACCTGAAGTTACCTTCCTCAACTAGACTCACCATATACAGTCAGACATCACAGCTAGACTGCCGAGGACCTCACATCAGGCCAGGACACCTGGCTTACCTTGTAGTGGAAGATTGCTAGACTGCAGAGAACCTCCTACCAGGCCAGGGCACCTGCCCTGCCTCAGCTCAGTTAAGGACTGGTAGACTGTCGAGGGCCTCTCATCAGGCCAGGACACCTGTCCTGCTTCAGCTTAGTTAAGGGCTGGTAGAGAGCAGAGGACTTCTCATCAAGCCAGGACCTACCCTGCCTCACCCATTAGTCTCCAACACACTGCATCACCCATTACCACCTGGGAACCTTGAGACGTCCATCATATTCTCTATTACCACTACTTGTACATCTAGCATCTTAAGGACCAAGATGGTAAGCATGTCTGCTCCTTCTCCCTTCAGCACGATGGAGATGACCCTAGTGCGTGACGATACGACCCCTGGGTGTAACTGCCTAGCCTCTAAACTAAGATCAAGTCAAAGACAAGGCCATCATACCCCGTTGTGTGTGTGTTAAGATTCGCTTAAGACTAATTTTGACAGGGGCTGTTGCCTGTACTTGAAGGGTGCCATAACTGGCACAGGTTGGAAGTGTATGTGCTCAGGGTACCATTACTGGCACAGGGCGACCCATGTGTAACTCGCACAATGGGCTGGGTTATGTAAATATGTCTCGTATAAGATGTGAACTTCATACCAAAAAGCTCAAGTGATATTGGGTATTAGGCTCGATATATATTTATTTATTTATTTATCATTTATTTATTTTGCTTTGTCGCTGTCTCCCGCGTTAGCGAGGTAGCGCAAGGAAACTGACGAAAGAATGGCCCAACCCACCCACATACACATGTATATACATACACGTCCACACACGCAGAAATACATACCTATACATCTCAACGTATTCATATATATACACACACAGACATATACATATATACACTACATATATACACATGTACATAATTCATACTGTCTGCCTTTGTTCATTCCCATCGCCACCCCGCCACACATGAAATAACAACCCCATCCCCCCAAATGTGCGCGAGGAGCGCTAGGAAAAGACAACAAAGGCCACTTTCGTTCACACTCATTCTCTATCTGTCATGTAATAATGCACCGAAACCACAGCTCCCTTTCCACATCCAGGCCCCACAGAACTTTCCATGGTTTACCCCAGACGCTTCACATGCCCTGGTTCATTCCATTGACAGCACGTCGGCCCCGGTATACCACATCGTTCCAATTTACTCTATTCCTTGCATGCCTTTCACCCTCCTGTATGTTCAGGCCCCGATCACTCAAAATCTTTTTCACTCCATCTTTCCACCTCCAATTTGGTCTCCCACTTCTCGTTCCCCTCACCTCTGACACATATATCCTCTTTGTCAATCTTTCCTCACTCATTCTCTCCATGTGACCAAACCATTTCAAAACACCCTCTTCTGCTCTCTCAACCACACTCTTTATTACCACACATCTCTCTTACCCTATTATTACTTACTCGATCAAACCACCTCACACCACATATTGTCCTCAAACATCTCATTTCCAGCACATCCACCCTCCTCCGCACAACTCTATCCATAGCCCATGCCTCACAACCATATAACATTGTTGGAACCACTATTCCTTCAAGCAGACCCGTTTTTGCTCTCCGAGATAATGTTCTCGACTTCCACACATTCTTCAACGCCCCCAGAACTTTCGCCCCCTCCCCCACCCTATGATTCACTTCCACTTCCATGGTTCCATCCACTGCCAAATCCACTCCCAGATATCTAAACACTTTACTTCCTCCAGTTTTTCTCCATTCAAACTTACCTCCCAATTAACTTGTCCCTCAACTCTACTGTACCTAATAGCCTTGCTCTTATTCACATTTATTCTCAGCTTTCTTCTTTCACAGACTTTACCAAACTCAGTTACCAGCTTCTGCAGTTTCTCACACAAATCAGCCACCAGCGCTGTATCATCAGCAAACAACAACTGACTCACTTTCCAAGCTCTCTCATCCACAACAGACTTCATACTTGCCCCTCTTTCCGAAACTCTTGCATTCACCTCCCTAACAACCCCATCCATAAACAAATTAAACAACCATGGAGACATCACACACCCCTGCCGCAAACCTACATTCACTGAGAACCAATCACTTTCCTCTCTTCCTACACGTACACATGCCTTACATCCTAAATAAAAACTTTTCACTGCTTCTAACAACTTGCCTCCCACACCATATATTCATAATACCTTCCACAGAGCATCTCTATCAACATTATCATATGCTTTCTCCAGATCCATAAATGCTACATATAAATCCATTTGTTTTTCTAGGTATTTCTCACATACATTCTTCTATATATATATATATATATATATATATATATATATATATATATATATATATATATATATGTATATATCTTTTTTTTGTTTTTCTTTTAAACTATTTGCCATTTCCCGCGTTAGCGAGGTAGCGTTAAGAACAGAGGACTGGGCCTTTTTTGGAATATCCTCACCTGGCCCCCTCTGTTCCTTCTTTTGGAAAATTAAAAAAAACGAGAGGGGAGGATTTCCAGCCCCCCACTCCCTCCCCTTTTAGTCGCCTTCTACAACACGCAGGGAATACGTGGGAAGTATTCTTAATCCCCTATCCCCAGGGATAATATCCCTATCCCCAGGGAGACCAAATTGGAGGTGGAAAGATGGAGTGAAAAAGATTTTGTGTGATCGGGGCCTGAACATGCAGGAGGGTGAAAGGAGGGCAAGGAATAGAGTGAATTGGAGCGATGTGGTATACCGGGGTTGACGTGCTGTCAGTGGATTGAATCAGGGCATGTGAAGCGTCTGGGGTAAACCATGGAAAGCTGTGTAGGTATGTATATTTGCGTGTGTGGACGTATGTATATACATGTGTATGGGGGTGGGTTGGGCCATTTCTTTTGTTTGTTTCCTTGTGCTGCCTCGCAAACGCGGGAGACAGCGACAAAAAAAAAATATATATATATATATATATATATATATATATATATATATATATATATATATATATATATATATATATATATATATATGTATATATATATGCCTTCATCCATTCTCGTTGTCACCCTGCCATACATGAAAAACAGCCCCCCCACCCCCCTTGTTGAGGTAGTGCTAGGAAAGTACAACAAAGGCCACACTCGTTTACACTCAGTCTCTGACTGTCATGTGTATTGCACCAAAACCACAGCTCCCTTTCCACATCCAGGCCTCACAAACTTTCCACGATATACCCCAGACGCTTCACATGCCCTGGTTCAATCCTGTATGTTCAGGCCCCAATAACTCAAAATCTTTCTCACTCCATCCTTCCACTTCCAATCTGGTCTCTCACTTCTCTTCGTTCCCTCCACCTCTGACACATATATCCTCTTTGTCAATCTTTCCTCCCTCATTCTCTCCATGTGACCAAACCATTTCAATACCCCCTTTCTGCTCTCTCAACCACCCTCTTTTTATTACCACACATTTCTTACCCTTTCCTTACTTGCACAATCAAACCACCTCACAGCACATTTCCAACACATCCACCCTCCTCCGCACAACCCTATCTATAGCCCATGCCTTGCAACCATATAACATTGTTGGAACAGCTATTCTTTCAAACATACCCATTTTTGCTCTATGAGATTACGTTCTCGCCTTCCACACATTCTTCATTGCTCCCAGAACCTTTGCTCCCTCCCCCACCCTGTGACTTGCTTCCACTTCCATGTTCCATCTGCTGCTAAATCCACTCCCAGATATCTAAAACACTGCACTTCCTTCAGTTTTTCTCCATTCAAACTTACATCCCAATTGACTTGTCCCTCAACCCTACTGAACCTAATAACCTTGCTCTTATTCACATTTACTCATAGCTTTCTTTCACACACTTTACTAAACTCAGTCACCAGCTTCTGCAGTTTCTCACCCGAATCAACCTCCAGCGCTGTATCATCAGCGAACAACAACTTACTCACTTCCCAAGCCCTCTCATCCACAACAGACTGCATACTTGCCTCTCTCTCCAAAGCTCTTGCATTCACCTCCCTAACAACCCCATCCATTAACAAATTAAACGACCATGGAGACATCACGCACCCCTGCTGCAAACCAACATTCACTTGGAACCAATCACTTTCCTCTCTTCCTACACATACACATGCCTTACATCCTTGATAAAAACTTTTCACTGCTTCTAGCAACTTACCTCCCACACAATATACTCTTAATACCTTCCACAGAGCATCTCTATCATCTCTGTCATATGCCTTCTCCAGATCCACAAATGCTACATACAAATCCATCAGTTTTTCTAAGTATTTCTCATACATATTCTTCAAAGCAAACACCTGATCCGTACATCCTCTACCGTTTCTGAAACCACACTGCTCTTCCCCAGTCTGATGCTCTGTATATGCCTTTACCCTCTCACTCAGTACCCTCCCATATAATTTCCCAGGAATACTCAACAAACTTATACCTCTGTAATTTGAACACTTACATTTATCCCCTTTGCCTTTGTACAATGGCGCTATGCATGCATTCCACCATTCCTCACACACTTCACTGCAAACCATACTTACATTGGATATCCTTACCAACCAGTCAACAACACAGTCACCCCCTTTTTTGATAAATTCCACTGCAATACCATCCAGTCCTGCTGCTTTGCCAGGACTCATCTTCCGCAAAGCTTTCACTACCTCTTCTCTTTTTACCAAACCAATCTTGCTGACCCCTCTCACTTTGCATACCACCTCAACCAAAACACCCTAAATCTGCCAATCTACCTTCATACACATTCAACAAAACTTCAAAATACTCACTCTATCTCCTTCTCTCATCAACACTACTTGTTATTACCTCCCCATTAGCCCCTTTCACCAATGTTCCCATTTGTTCTCTTGTCTTACACACTTTATTCACCTCCTTCCAAAACATCTTTTCATTTTCCCTGAAATATAATGATACTCACCCCAACTCTCATTTGCCCTCTTTTTCACCTCTTGCACCTTTCTCTTGACCTTCTGCCTCTTTCTTTTATACATCTCCCAGTCATTCGCACTACTCCCTGCAAAAATCGTCCAAACGCTTCTCTCTTCTCTTTCACTAACAATCTTACTTCTTCATCCCACCACTCACCAACCTTCCTAATCTGCCCACCTCCCACCTTTCGCATGCCACATTCATATTTTGTGCAAGCCATCACTGCTTCCCTAAATACATCTCATTCCTCCCTCACTCCCATTACTTCATTTGCTTTCACTTTTTTCCATTCTGCACTCAATCTCTCCTGGTACTTCCTCATACAGGTCTCCTTTCCAAGCTCACTTACTCTCACCACTCTCTTCACCCCAACATTCTTTTCTGAAAACCTCTACAAATCTTCACCTTTGCCTCTGCAAGATGATGATCAGACATCCCTCCAATTGCTCCTCTCAGCAAATTAGCTTCCAAAAGTTTATCTTTCATGCACCTATCAATTAACATGTTGTCCAATAACACTCTCTGGCCATCTCTTCTACTTACATACATATACTTATGTGTATCTCTCTTTTTAAACCAGGTATTCCCAATCACCAGTCCTTTTTCAGCACACAAATCTACGAGCTCTTCATTTCCATTTACAACACTGAATACCCAATGTACACCCATTATACCCTCAACTCCACACAGCACTGAATACCCAATGTACACCCATTATACCCTCAACTGCCACATTAATCATCTTTGCATTCAAATCACCCATCACTATAACCAGGTCTCATGCATCAAAGCTGCTAACACACTCACTCAGCTGCTCCCAAAACACTTTGCTCTCATGAGCATTCTTATGACCAGGAGCACAGGCACCAGTGATCACCCATCTCTCTCCATCCACTTTCAGTTTTACCCATATCAATCTAGAGTTTACTTTCTTACACTCTATCACATATTCCCACAACTCCTCCTTCAGGAGTAGTGCTACTCCTTCCTAGGCTCTTGTCCTCTCACCAACCCCTGACTTTACTCCCAAGACATTCCCAAACCACTCTTCCCCTTTACCCTTGAGCTTCGTTTTACTCAAAGCCAAAACTTCCATGTTCCTCTCCTCAAACATACTACCTATCTTTCCTATCTGAAATTATATTTCAGATAATTCTTTATATTACAGCTGAAATTTCTCAACAAGGCACAGACAGATAATGTTGAAAGATTTGAAAGAATCCTGGGGGAAATGTTGGATGCATAAGTAGTGAAGGTAATGTCACTGAATTCTGATATCTGTATACTACAGTAGGATCCAAATATAGCTGAAGATTAGTACCAAAAGAGTCTGTGCCATATCAAATTGTGCTGTAACATGACATCCATTTCCATCTGAATAAGGGTCTACATACCATAAGGGAAAAAACATAATACTCAAAACATTACATAAGTAATAGTAATGATATTCCAAATAATACTCCAAACATCATCCAAGCAAAGAAAATAAAATACAGTACGTAAGGACAGCTAGTTATCTTCAAATTTGTCACATCCACATTTCTTCAGGATACATGATAGGTTACATAAGGTTTTCTCTTTATATTCTTTCTGAATACGTAGATAATAGTTCATAAATTACGTAAAAATCTACTGTAGTGAAGTATATGGATGTGAATGTGCTGAGAGGGGCAGCTGGAGGGATGTCTGATCACTTCTTGTAGAGGTTTCCAGAAAAGAAGAGAGAATGTTGGGGTGAAGAGAGTGGTGAGAGTAAGTGATCTTGGAAAGGAGTCTTGTGTGAGGAAGTACCATGAGAGATTGAGTGTAGAATGGCAAAAGGTGAGAGCAAATGACGTGAGGGGAGGTGAAAAAGAGGGCAAATGAGAGTTGGGGTGAGACAGTATCATAAGATTTTAGGGAAAATAAAAAGTTGTTTTGGAAAGGGATAAATAACGTGATTAAGATGAGAGCAAATGGGAACATTGGTGAAGTGGGCAAGTGGGGAGGTAATAACAAGTAGTGATGAAGTGAAAAGGAAATGGAGAGAGTATTTGAAAGGTTTATTGAATGTGTTTGATAATAGATTGGTAGATATAGGGTGTTTTGGTCAGGGTGGTGTGCGAAGTGATAGGGTCAGGTAGAATGGTTTAGAAAACAGAGCAGAGGTAATGAAAGCTATGTGGAAGATGAAAGCCAGCAAGGCAGCAGGTTTGGATGGTATTGCAGTGGAATTCATTAAGAAAGGGGTTGACTTTGTTGTTGATTGGTTGGTAAGGATATTCACTGTATGTATGGATCATGGTGAGGTGCCTGAGGACTGGCAGAATGCATATATAGTGCCATGATACAAAGACAAAGGGGATAAAAGTGAGTGTTCAAACTACAGATGGATAAGTTTGTTGAGTATTCCTGGGAAATTACATGGAAGGCTATTGACAGAGTAAAGGCACGTACAGAGCATCAGACTGGGGAAGAGCAGTGTGATTTCAGAAGTGGTAGAGGATGTGTGCATCAGGTGTTTGTTTTGAAGAATGTATGTGAGAAATACTTAGAAAAACAAATGGATTTGTATGTAGCATTTATGGATCTGGAGAAGGCATATGATAGAGATGCTTTGTGGAAGGTTTTAAGAGTATTTGGTGTGAGAGGAAACCTGGTATACTACATTGTTCCAATTCACTCTATTCCTTGCATGCCTTTCACCCTCCTGTATGTTCAGACCCCAGTCACTTAAAATCTTTTTCACTCCATCCATCCACCTCCAATTTGGTTTCCCACTTCTCCTCATTTCCTCCACCTCTGACAAATATATCCTCTTGGTCAATCTTTCCTCACTCATTCTCTCCATGTGTCCAAAACATTTCAATACACCTTCTGCTCTCTCTCTCTTTTTATTTCCACACATATCTCTTACCTCCTTCATTACTTTCTTGATCAAACCACCTCATACCACATAATGTCTTCATACATTTCATTTCCTACACATCTACCCTCCTCTGCACAACCCTATCTATAGCCCATACCTCCCAACCATATAACGTTGTTGGAACCACTATGCCTTCAAACATACCCATTTTTGCTCTCTGAAATGATGTTCTCGACTTCCACACATTCTTCAATGCTCCCAGAACCTTCGCCCCCTCCCCCACCCTGAGACTCACTTCCTCCTCCATGTTTCCATCCACTGCTAAGTTACTCCCAGATATCTAAAACACTTCACTTCCTCTAGTTTTTCTCCATTCATACTTTCTCCCCAATTGAATTGCCCCTCAACTCTACTGAGCCTAATAATGTTGCTCTTATTCACATTTACTCTCAACTTTCTCCTTTCACACACTTCACCAAACTCAGTCACCAACCTCTGCAGTTTCTCACCTGAATCAGCCACCAGTGCTGTATCATCAGCAAACAACAAGTGACTGACTTCCCAAGCCCTCTCATCCACAACAGACTGAATACTTGCCCCTCTCTTCAAAACTCATGCATTCACCTCCCTAAGCTCCCCATCCATAAACAAATGAAACAATCATGGAGACATCGTGCACCCATGCCGCAAACTGACATTCACTGATAACCACTTACTTTCCTCTCTTCCTACTCGTGCACATGCGTTACATCCTTGGTAAAAACTTTTCACTGCTTCTGGCAACTTACCTCCCACATTATATACTCTTAAAACCTTCCACAAAGCATCTCTATCAACCCTATCATGTGCCTTCTCCAGATCCATAAATGCTACATATAAATCCATGTTTTTCTAAGTATTTCTCACATGCATTCTTCAAAGCAAATGCCTGACCCACACATCCTCTACCACTTCTGAAACAATACTGCTCTTTCCCAATCTGATGCTCTGTACATGCCTTTACCCTCTCAGTCAATACCCTCCCATATAATTTCCCAGGAATACTCAACAAACGTATGCCTCTGTAATTTGAACACCCACCTTTGTCCCCTTTGCCTTTTTATAATGGCACTATGCCTACATTTTGCCAATCCTCAGGCACTTCACCGTGATCCATACATACGTTGAATATCCTTACCAACCAATCAACAACACAAATCACCCCCTTTTTTTAATAGATTCCACTGCAATACCATCCAAAACCCCTGCCTTGCCAGCTTTCATCTTCCACAAAGCTTTCACTACTTCTCTCTTTACCAAACCATTCTACCTGACCCTCTCAATTCTACCTGACCTTCTCACTTCGCACACCACCCCGACCAAAACATCCTATATCTGCCACTCTGTCATCAAACACGTTGAACAAACCTTTGAAATATTCACTCCATCCCCTTATCACTTCATCACCCTCCCATTTACCCCCTTCACCGATGTTCCCATTTGTTCTCTTGTCTTATGCACGTTATTTACCTCCTTTCAAAAGATATAGTGTTAATGGGATGGCCTTGATTAGGGCCTCAGTTGCCTGTGCCATCCCTGCAAATGTATGAAAAAAAGAAACATCCTCTCCTGCAACAAGTAGGAGCTTGTCCAAGGAATGGATAATTCTTAAACTATTTAAACAATCTTTTTCCTGCAGCAAGAAAGAGCATTTTCAATGACTGGATAATCCTTAACCTGTGGACTTTCAACAAATTCATTATTGCAAACTTGTAAAGATGACCAATATTCAGATAAAGAATATAGCTCTTTTACTACATATCCAGACATTAGGTTTCAGTTTACAGGATACATACTTGCACATCCCCATCCCTTCACCCTTAGAGTGCAGGCTTTTAAGGTGGGAACTAAGACATGGGCATTTCACAGCCATCCTTTTTGGCCTCAGCCTTGCATCATGATGTCATTCTTACATTCTTTCAGAAAATTGAACATTTTGGCATATCTTGATGGCCACTGAGTCATGCCTACTGTGGAGGACATTGGAGTCATTGAGACTTCACACTTGTTTCTCCAGGCATGGAATTATCTGGTGAATCAGGCAAAGTAATTACTCATATACCAGCATACATTACAATGTCAAGGTAACTTGTGAGAATATTCTCTCTGTCTTTTAGAGGCTAACTCCATTATGCTTGAATGAGCTTCAAAAGGATGAATTTAAAGGATTGTGGGAAATTCTACTTTCCCACTAAACAAAGTTATTTTAAAGTGATTGTACTTTTCATGAACAGATCTCCACTATCCAAAAGGGACCTTTTTGCATAGTGCCAGGAATTAAAGTATTAGTATGTATGATGTTTGTCATGGATTTGCATAAAATCCACTCTTCCCATTTTACTCACCTGAGATGATGATAAAGGATGAAGTTGTTACTCATCAGAAGGTCATGTAGGTGAGGGTCTCTCAGACGGAAATTCTTCTCGTATTCATCATCTTTGGGGAAAAAACACTTGTTTTATCATTCATAGTACTACAGTGGTCCATTGCGTTCCTACCAAGGGATGGACAAACCTCTTCTCCTTCCAGACACTATGGAGATAATCTGTTAGTATGGTACTTTAGTCTTCTTGTGTCTGTCAAATACCTTTAGGATATGGCCCAATTAACTCAGGCATCAGAGCTTTTGATGCTTTTGGGAGTGGTTGCCTTTTTTTTTTTTTTGTGTGTGTGTGTGTGTGTGTGTGTGTTTAAGGTGGGGGGAGGGGGTTCCTATGATCCAGTCCATGTACCTGTCTTTAGAAGAAGCATTGTATAGAGAACAGAGTCAGTTTGGAGGAACTTTCAAGAGTTTGTAGAACAGAGTTAGAGGTCACCACCTCAGGAGGCATGTGCCTTTTCTTTTCTTGCTTCAGTGTTCCATAGTCCGGGTAAGGTTATGTGTACCTTACCTATTTACACCTTAGCCTGCTGCGAATTTGTGCTTCAGGAAATGCTTACAGTTAGATGAAGAATTAATCTCAAATGATCCTACAGCTGACATCCTTTGCACTGAGGGGCTCAGATGACACCTTGTCTATTGTTCCTTGAGGCTGTGTCTGTGGACACTCCCTGTTCAAAGCTCAGTGGTTTGCCAAGAGCTCCTTCATACTACACTGCTTATTACTTCATTTGTATGCCATATTTGAGGTTTTCATACCAACCTCCATTGCTCTCATATGCTTTGCTTTTGCTGTCTTAAGAAAGAAATCAAACTTTGAGCTTGTGAGGGCTTATTTCTTCCCACAGAGGAAACTGTTTAGCATGTCTTTTACTTCTGACCCTTCTTTTCTTCTCTAAACCATTTATGATTCTTTTAGTTTAGTTTGGGCTTTTTTGGAAGTGATAGGCTCATTACATCTGGATTTGATTATATTGCAGAAGCCTTGTTCCTTAAATGGTGACATTGGCAAGCACAGTGTGATTCTCCTGTGGGATTATTATTTTTGGAATTTTTTTCATTATTTCCAAAGGGGGGAGGACTCTCATATTGCTTGCTCACTAGCCCCCTTTATGGGAAGAAATTGTTTTCAAGAGTTCACAGCTCGTTTTATACCCAGTTAGCCATTTGCAGCATTTGAATTGAGGTTGTGTATGTAGAGGCTTCTGAAAATGAAAAATGTTAGAATCCTAGAATAATAGAAAAAATCATAAATAGACTTATACCAGATTACTTAACTAAGAATACAAAGGTTAATTGCACTAGAAAGATTCGAATTCATTCACATGTCTAACCTGGGTAATTGTGTGAAAGGACTGGAATAAGCAGGACTGTTATTCTGATAATCAGTAAATGTTCTATAAAATTAGGTATATTTGCTGACAGTATTAGATATGATTCAAACATTGATCATTGAACATATATCATTTGTAAATGGAAGTGGTTACCTAAGTATTTGACCATGATTTTGATAGGAAACAAATTCATCTAATTCCTTAAAGTGCATTAGGTTGCAAAAATATCTGATGCTTAGTTCTTTATATTTGTGGATATATTATAGATGTACATTGTTAAGGTTTGCATGGTAGTGGTATAGTGCCATTTTATAAAGGCAAGGTGGATAAAGTTGAGTGTTCAAACTAAAGAGGTATAAGTTTGTTGAGTGTACTAGTAAGTTGTATTGGAGGGTAGTGATAGAGAGAGTGAAGGTATATTCACAGCATCCAATTGGGGAAGAACAATGTGGTTTCAGAAGTGTTAAAGGATCAGATGTTTGCATTGAAGAATGTGTATAAAAAGTGTTCAGAAAAATGGGTGGATTTTTTATGTGGCATGGATAGATCAAGAGAAAGCTTATGATTGGGTTGATAGAGTTGCTTTGTGGAAGGTCTTGAGAAAGCAAAAATGGGTATGTTTGAAGGAATAGTGGTTCCAATAATGTTGTATGGTTGCGAGGCGTGGGCTATGGATAGAGTTGTGCGCAGGAGGATGGATGTGCTGGAAATGAGATGTTTGAGGACAATGTGTGGTGTGAGGTGGTTTGATCGAGTAAGTAACGTAAGGGTGAGAGAGATGTGTGGAAATAAAAAGAGCGTGGTTGAGAGAGCAGAAGAGGGTGTTTTGAAATGGTTTGGGCACATGGAGAGAATGAGTGAGGAAAGATTGACCAAGAGGATATATGTGTCGGAGGTGGAGGGAACGAGGAGAAGAGGGAGACCAAATTGGAGGTGGAAAGATGGAGTGAAAAAGATTTTGTGTGATCAGGGCCTGAACATGCAGGAGGGTGAAAGGAGGGCAAGGAATAGAGTGAATTGAGCGATGTGGTATACCGGGGTTGACGTGCTGTCAGTGGATTGAATCAAGGCATGTGAAGCGTCTGGGGTAAACCATGGAAAGCTGTGTAGGTATGTATATTTGCGTGTGTGGACGTATGTATATACATGTGTATGGGGGTGGGTTGGGCCATTTCTTTCGTCTGTTTCCTTGCGCTACCTCGCAAACGCAGGAGACAGCGACAAAGCAAAAAAAAAAAAAAAAAAAAAAAATTGAAAGTACATATAGTAGGCCCAACATTATTGGATAGATGCAAAGCATGGGCTATTGTTAAAACTGTTTGAAGGAGGGTGGGTGTGGGACATTAATTGTTTGAGGACAACGTGATGTAAGGTGGTTTGATCGAGTAAGTAATGAAAGGGTGAGAGAGAGCTGTGTTAATGAAAAAAGTGTGGTTTAGAGAGCTGAAGAGGTTGTGCAAAAATGGTTTGGACACATAAGGAGAATGAATGAGGAAAGGTTGACAAAGAGGATATATTTGTTAGAGGCGGAGGGAACAAGGAGAACGTGGAAACCAAATTGGAGATGGAAGAATGGAATGAAAAAGGTTTTCAGGCCTGAACATTCAGGAAGTTGAAAGGTTTGCATTATATAGAATGGATAGGAATGATGTGGTATACAGGGCTGATGTCCTATCAGTGGACTGAACTAGGGCATGTCTTATAATCATATCAGATGATGAGGGCCAGCAGTGAAGGGTTAAATAGTTAAGGAGGGAGAAAGGGAGTGTTGCATGTTTATTTATGCCACTCCATAATGTACGTAAGCCATTTTCTTTGGTTATACTAGATCAGATGGCTCAAGAATCCTGCACAGATTGATTTTTGGCACTGAAAAAAAAAGCAAACAAAATTAAACCTTTTTTTGATATTTCTAATTTTATTGGTTTATCCTTCAGATCAAGAAGGTGGTAGGTCTGGAAGTGAAGATGAGTGCTCCTGCAGTAATTCTGTTGCATCTCAGCTCAGTAATAGATCTTCTGTTGGTGGGGAACAGTTGATGAAGGATGGACAGAATGACATAAGTAAAGACTCGGTAACCTCACCTGGAACCTTGAGCAGTGTTGGGTTCCGAGGCTCCTGCTTCTGTTGATAATGCTGGTGGTAGTGCCTTTGAAGTTGACTCTAGTAGCCAGCCATATAAGACTAGTGGGACTTTAGATGCAAGTTTTTCATCTCTTCCTTCAAGTTTAGTTGCAAGTCTGGTCCCACAGCAGTTCAAGCTAGACCCACCTTCAGTGGGAAAGCCTAGCAAGATTACAAAGGAAACTTTTGAAATTCCAGGTGGAGCTTTAGAAAAGTGATGATCCTGGTAACTCACTCAGTGGACTGGATCCTCTTTGGTTGTATAAGATGGCTTAGTTGCAGGTGAAGCAATGCTTTCTTTTTTTTCAAAATCTTGAATTTAGGAATAATAGTTACTAGTTTCATGTGATGGTAAAAAAGGTGATACATTTTATGTTATAAATGCATATCAGATCTGTGTTATAATACTATGTAACAGATAGCTTAAATTACCCTTTGGTAAGAGATATTAATTAATTACATCTTTAACTTTTCCATGTAATAACAAATGCATGAATGTACATTTATTTTTTGTTTTAGTGATATTTGTAATTGTTTCCAAATAGTGCAGTTTGAAATCAAATTAGCTGCTGTATTAGAGGAAGAACAAGTCACAATGCATGTCAAAAAGATTACATCATTTGGAAAACTACCAATTTGGTGCTCTGTTAGCCAGAGAGTCAGTTACTTACATGTGCCCTGTGAACAGTTTTAGATGTATCGAGGTACACACAGTGATACATATTGTGAATTGTATCTTTTATTCTGGCAGTTTACACTCCATATAAACAGTATTCTTTTAAAAGGATTAATTAATTGTATGTTGATAGGGAAATCATTATTATGATATCGCACCTTCATTTGAGTAGCTATACAATTCTGGTTTGCTTCTTTGCCAGTGGTGTATTTTAGATTCCTTCATATAATGCACAATCTGTAGAGAGGCTGCTCTGTAATCAGTTACAGGTACCTTAAATTTTCCAAGGTCCTGCATACTTCAGACGTTTCAGTCTTCTTTATTATCAATATACATTTTTTTCATGTGTCTGATGACAGAGTGGCAGATATAGGGTGTTTTGGTCGAGGTGGTGTGCAAAGTGAGAGGGTTAGGGAAAATGATTTGGTAAACAGAGAAGAGGTAGTAAAAGCTTTGCGGAAGATGAAAGCCGGCAAGGCAGCAGGTTTGGATGGTATTGCAGTGGAATTTATTAAGAAAGGGGGTGACTGTATTGTTGACTGGTTGGTAAGGTTATTTAATGTATGTATGACTCATGGTGAGGTGCCTGAGGATTGGCGGAATGCGTGCATAGTGCCATTGTACAAAGGCAAAGGGGATAAGAGTGAGTGCTCAAATTACAGAGGTATAAGTTTGTTGAGTATTCCTGGTAAATTATATGGGAGGGTATTGATTGAGAGGGTGAAGGCATGTACAGAGCATCAGATTGGGGAAGAGCAGTGCGGTTTCAGAAGTGGTAGAGGATGTGTGGATCAGGTGTTTGCTTTGAAGAATGTATGTGAGAAATACTTAGAAAAGCAAATGGATTTGTATGTAGCATTTATGGATCTGGAGAAGGCATATGATAGAGTTGATAGAGATGCTCTGTGGAAGGTATTAAGAATATATGGTGTGGGAGGCAAGTTGTTAGAAGCAGTGAAAAGTTTTTATCGAGGATGTAAGGCATGTGTACGTGTAGGAAGAGAGGAAAGTGATTGGTTCTCAGTGAATGTAGGTTTGCGGCAGGGGTGTGTGATGTCTCCATGGTTGTTTAATTTGTTTATGGATGGGGTTGTAAGGGAGGTAAATGCAAGAGTCCTGGAAAGAGGGGCAAGTATGAAGTCTGTTGGGGATGAGAGAGCTTGGGAAGTGAGTCAGTTGTTGTTCGCTGATGATACAGCGCTGGTGGCTGATTCATGTGAGAAACTGCAGAAGCTGGTGACTGAGTTTGGTAAAGTGTGTGGAAGAAGAAAGTTGAGAGTAAATGTGAATAAGAGCAAGGTTATTAGGTACAGTAGGGGTGAGGGTCAAGTCAATTGGGAGGTGAGTTTGAATGGAGAAAAACTGGAGGAAGTGAAGTGTTTTAGATATCTGGGAGTGGATCTGTCAGCGGATGGAACCATGGAAGCGGAAGTGGATCATAGGGTGGGGGAGGGGGCGAAAATTTTGGGAGCCTTGAAAAATGTGTGGAAGTCGAGAACATTATCTCGGAAAGCAAAAATGGGTATGTTTGAGGGAATAGTGGTTCCAACAATGTTGTATGGTTGCGAGGCGTGGGCTATGGATAGAGATGTGCGCAGGAGGATGGATGTGCTGGAAATGAGATGTTTGAGGACAATGTGTGGTGTGAGGTGGTTTGATCGAGTAAGTAACGTAAGGGTAAGAGAGATGTGTGGAAATAAAAAGAGCGTGGTTGAGAGAGCAGAAGAGGGTGTTTTGAAATGGTTTGGGCACATGGAGAGAATGAGTGAGGAAAGATTGACCAAGAGGATATATGTGTCGGAGGTGGAGGGAACGAGGAGAAGAGGGAGACCAAATTGGAGGTGGAAAGATGGAGTGAAAAAGATTTTGTGTGATCGGGGCCTGAACATGCAGGAGGGTGAAAGGAGGGCAAGAAATAGAGTGAATTGGAGTCATATGGTATACAGGGGTTGACGTGCTGTCAGTGGATTGAAGCAAGGCATGTGAAGCGTCTGGGGTAAACCATGGAAAGCTGTGTAGGTATGTATATTTGCGTGTGTGGACGTGTGTATGTACATGTGTATGGGGGGGGGGGTTGGGCCATTTCTTTCGTCTGTTTCCTTGCGCTACCTCGCAAACGCGGGAGACAGCGACAAAGTATAAAAAAAAAAAAAAAAAAACATTTTTTTCATCCTTGTTCACTGTTTCCCTTGTTAGCAAGGTAGTGCCAGGAACGGACAAACAAAAGGCCTTGCCAGCCCACATCCATTTTCTAGCTGTCATGTGTAATGCTTTATGTAGTTTTAAACATATGCCCAAACTCCAATGAAAGCGCATGCTAAGTATGCATGTCATTATAACTGTTTTCTTCTTTTGGAGATTGCTCATAGAACACATATGTAGCCTTCCATTTAGGATTTTGCATGTCACTGATGTAGAGTCAAAGTAGAATATATTGGGTCTTGAAATGTGTCTGTTTTGCCACACTGCTACATTTCTTTTACCCACATCATATTTTTCAAAATAAGTAACTGACTCATTTGTCAGTCATCTCAGACATTATAATGTGATATTTTCCTGAGTCACAGAAGCAGGTTGAACCAACTCATTAGGGAACAGTAAAAGGTTGACAATGTAAAGTCACAAGCAGGCCTGAAAGTGTTCTTTCATATTGTGACATTGTTTTGAAGGCTTTTGACTTCAGTTTTGTGGTTCCTGAGGTTGATAGCTTTGGGCTGAAATTAGAAATGAAGTGTGATATGTTTTGGTGGATGCTAGGTATGGATGGTGTTATCTGTATACAATAAAGCATGAAAAAAAAGCTATTGAGGATGAATATAGCTTTAAGAGTTTGCAAATGTAGTTTTAAATGAAAGGGCATTCAACACAAAAAAAAGGCATTAGCTGAATAATGAAACTGTGAATGTGGATAGCATTCAGAGGTTAAGAAGTTGTATGATAATAGAGATTACTCAAGAGATGAGGCTCACACAAGTGTTGAACTCCCTTCCTGTACCAAACAAATGGGTGATTACATATACACACACAAAACAACTTGAGAACCTAACATGGAATTAAGCAAAAACTTGTTCAGAAAAAAAGATGTGAAGTAAAAGAAGTTTAAAGTGTAAGAATGGTGAATGAATGGAATGAAATGAACAATCACATTGTACACACGAACAATATACATGAATTTGAGAAGTTGCATGATTGTAGAGACTGTTCACTAGACAGGGCTCCCTAGATTGTAAAAGTCCCTCCCCGTACAGTCCAAATATGTGATTACACACAGGCACACACTTGAGGATGTAGCACTCTCAAGAAACAATTCTTCAGTAAGATTAATAGACATGTTGAAAAGGCTAAGCAAAGAAGTTATTTAAAAGTGTGTATGATACACAAATGTAAGTTGTCCTCCCCAGTCGAACAATTTGGTATTTACACACTTGTTCCCTCATATTGCTTGAAGAATTAAGGCCTCAGGCACCAAGAGACATGAAGACTTGTAGCATTTGGGAGGAAAGAGCTTAGTGCCATACTCAGCCAGTGATGGGTTATGGATTGAAGTATAGTGTTCAGCTGTTATTTGGCAATAAGATAACCATAAAGCTATTCATAAACTCCCTGAGAGGAGTGATGAGGATTTCAAGCCAGTCTTTGAGAAGCAAAGTGATTATTTTTATTTTTTCAAATATAGCCAGATGTTCAGAAGCATACTTTGAAAATGACAACATAAAACCTCTGTAGGATGAAACTGCAGTATATTTGTATGCTACACGACAGGAATATGACAGAGTAATGAAGACCTTGATTTCCCTGTTTCACCCACTCGCCTTCTTTTTCCCACTGTAAGACCCAGGTTTTATGGAATGAGAAGGAATGCTTTAAAAGGTTTTTATCTGTTACTTACATGAGACTGTACTTGAACACATAATAACACAAGCACTAGTGTGGATTTCAGGCCAGTCTTTTATCTATATCTCTAATGCCTTTTCCCTTCTGGAACTCCCTCAAGGGGGTGGCCATGGCAATAAACTCTCCATAACTAGAGAACTCCAGCACTGCTTCTTAGCCTTTTGTGCCTCACCCTTAACAGGTCACTGGCAAAGGGCAAGTCTAGTGCATTGTTTGCCAAGGCTCCTACCTAATGTTCCTACTGACTACTTCTATCTAATGTTTCTATGTAATGCTCCTACTTAAATGTTCCTATCTACTAATTCTATCTATTGTTCCTATCATTTTGCCAAAACACAGGGCTGGCACATGGTGCTCACAACAGGAAAATCTAGAGTTACAAAGAATGAGGTTTATGAGTTAAGTGTTGTCAAGTGTTATGAATGACAAGGAGAGACTGTATGTTTGTGGACAAAATGCCAGTAGTCCACATGTGGGTGAGGCAGAAAGACACCTACCTGGATCTGAGGATTGCAACTTGACAACCTTAGAATTGCTGGCTCACTATGCAGCTATCATTAACTTACCTGATATCCAGGCAGGTAATACTGGTAATGTACCTCCCTGGTTGCTGGCTGCCTATCAGCTACTACCTACCATATAGGTGTATAATCGCTCCAATATGATAATCTTAAACTTCTGATTTGTACTATCTGCAAAATTACCTGTATACATTTCACATTATTCTCATCTGCAGAATGAACAAAGAATTCACATATACAAGAAAACTTGTACATCAAAAACTAAAGTATGCTTTTCATTAGTTACTATAAGGTAAAAATATCAAGCAATGGAATCTCAAGTAATAATTTTTCATGTATCACTTGGTTACAAAAGAAACTAATTTTTACTTCTTATTAACATGAAATAAATTTTTACATAACTGGAACTCATCTAAAACAAAGTATTCAAGCCAGTCTTTGAGAAGCAAAATGATAATCTTTATTAATTCAAAACTAGCCAGGTTTTTAGAAGTATACTGTGAAATTAACAACATAAAAGCTCTGTAAGATGAAGCTGCAATGCATTCTTATGCCACAAGACACAGGAATACAATAGAATAATGAAAACATTAATTTCTATATCTCGCTTTTTAAACCAGGTATTCCCAATCATCAGTCCTTTTTCAGCACATAAATCTACAAGCTCTTCACCATTTCCATTTACAACACTGAACACCCCATGCATACCAATTATTCCCTCAACTGCCACATTACTCACCTTTGCATTCAAATCACCCATCACTATAACCCGGTCTCGTGCATCAAAACCGCTAACACACTCATTTAGCTGCTCCCAAAACACTTGCCTCTCATGATCTTTCTTCTCATGCCCAGGTGCATATGCACCAATAATCACCCACCTCTCTCCATCAACTTTCAATTTTACCCATATTAATCGGGAATTTATTTTCTTACATTCTATCACATACTCCCACAACTCCTGTTTTAGGAGTATTGCTACTCCTTCCCTTGCTCTTGTCCTCTCACTAACCCCTGACTTCACTCCCCAGACATTTCCAAACCACTCTTCCCCTTTACCCTTGAGCTTCGTTTCACTCAGAGCCAAAACATCCAGGTTCCTTTCCTCAAACATACTACCTATCTCTCCTTTTTTCACATCTTGGTTACATCCACACACATTTAGGCACCCCACTCTGAGCCTACGAGGAGGATGAGCACTCCCCGCGTGACTCCTTCTTCTGTTTCCCATTTTAGAAAGTTAATACAAGGAGGGGAGGATTTCCGGCCCCCCGCTCCCGTCCCCTCTAGTCGCTTTCTACGACACGCGAGGAATACGTGGGAAGTATTCTTTCACCCCTATCCCCAGGGATAATATTTTAATCTGCTTTTCTCTTTATTTTCGGCTTCCCGTAACGTTTCTCCATCTTCCACTAATCCTCTCTGTGTTTGCTCAGATGCTTAGGCTACTGTCAGTCCATACGCTCGCCCATGAAAATGGGAAATCACTCACTAATGTCGCATTTACAGCAACATACCACAATGTGCCATTTAAACTGATGGTTGCGAGATATACATAAGTATACTTATGTAAGTAGGAGAGATGGCCAGAGAGCGTTATTGGATTACGTGTTAATTGACAGGCGTGCGAAAGAGAGACTTTTGGATGTCAATGTGCTGAGAGGTGCAACTGGAGGGATGTCTGATCATTATCTTGTGGAGGCTAAGGTGAAGATTAGTATGGGTTTTCAGAAAAGAAGAGTGAATGTTGGGGTGAAGAAGGTGGTGAGAGTAAGTGAGCTTGGGAAGGAGACCTGTGTGAAGAAGTATCAGGAGAGACTGTGTACAGAATGGAAAAAGGTGAGAACAATGGAAGTAAGGGGAGTGGGGGAGGAATGGGATGTATTTAGGGAATCAGTGATGGATTGCGCAAAAGATGCTTGTGGCATGAGAAGAGTGGGAGGTGGGCTGTTTAGAAAGGGTAGTGAGTGGTGGGATGAAGAAGTAAGAGTATTAGTGAAAGAGAAGAGAGAGGCATTTGGACGATTTTTGCAGGGAAAAAATGCAATTGAGTGGGAGAAGTATAAAAGAAAGAGACAGGAGGTCAAGAGAAAGGTGCAAGAGGTGAAAAAAAGGGCAAATGAGAGTTGGGGTGAGAGACTATCAGTAAATTTTAGGGAGAATAAAAAGATGTTCTGGAAGGAGGTAAATAGGGTGCGTAAGACAAGGGAGCAAATGGGAACTTCAGTGAAGGGCGTAAATGGGGAGGTGATAACAAGTAGTGGTGATGTGAGAAGGAGATGGAATGAGTATTTTGAAGGTTTGTTGAATGTGTCTGATGACAGAGTGGCAGATATAGGGTGTTTGGGTCGAGGTGGTGTGCAAAGTGAGAGGGTTAGGGAAAATGATTTGGTAAACAGAGAAGAGGTAGTAAAAGCTTTGCGGAAGATGAAAGCCGGCAAGGCAGCAGGTTTGGATGGTATTGCAGTGGAATTTATTAAAAAAGGGGGTGACTGTATTGTTGACTGGTTGGTAAGGTTATTTAATGTATGTATGACTCATGGTGAGGTGCCTGAGGATTGGCGGAATGCGTGCATAGTGCCATTGTACAAAGGCAAAGGGGATAAGAGTGAGTGCTCAAATTACAGAGGTATAAGTTTGTTGAGTATTCCTGGTAAATTATATGGGAGGGTATTGATTGAGAGGGTGAAGGCATGTACAGAGCATCAGATTGGGGAAGAGCAGTGTGGTTTCAGAAGTGGGAGAGGATGTGTGGATCAGGTGTTTGCTTTGAAGAATGTATGTGAGAAATACTTAGAAAAGCAAATGGATTTGTATGTAGCATTTATGGATCTGGAGAAGGCATATGATAGAGTTGATAGAGATGCTCTGTGGAAGGTATTAAGAATATATGGTGTGGGAGGCAAGTTGTTAGAAGCAGTGAAAAGTTTTTATCGAGGATGTAAGGCATGTGTACGTGTAGGAAGAGAGGAAAGTGATTGGTTCTCAGTGAATGTAGGTTTGCGGCAGGGGTGTGTGATGTCTCCATGGTTGTTTAATTTGTTTATGGATGGGGTTGTTAGGGAGGTAAATGCAAGAGTCTTGGAAAGAGGGGCAAGTATGAGGTCTGTTGGGGATGAGAGAGCTTGGGAAGTGAGTCAGTTGTTGTTCGCTGATGATACAGCGCTGGTGGCGGATTCATGTGAGAAACTGCAGAAGCTGGTGACGGAGTTTGGTAAAGTGTGTGGAAGAAGAAAGTTAAGAGTAAATGTGAATAAGAGCAAGGTTATTAGGTACAGTAGGGTTGAGGGTCAAGTCAATTGGGAGGTGAGTTTGAATGGAGAAAAACTGGAGGAAGTGAAGTGTTTTAGATATCTGGGAGTGGATCTGTCAGCGGATGGAACCATGGAAGCGGAAGTGGATCATAGGGTGGGGGAGGGGGCGAAAATTTTGGGAGCCTTGAAAAATGTGTGGAAGTCGAGAACATTATCCCGGAAAGCAAAAATGGGTATGTTTGAAGGAATAGTAGTTCCAACAATGTTGTATGGTTGCGAGGCGTGGGCTATGGATAGAGTTGTGCGCAGGAGGATGGATGTGCTGGAAATGAGATGTTTGAGGACAATGTGTGGTGTGAGGTGGTTTGATCGAGTAAGTAACGTAAGGGTAAGAGAGATGTGTGGAAATAAAAAGAGCGTGGTTGAGAGAGCAGAAGAGGGTGTTTTGAAATGGTTTGGGCACATGGAGAGAATGAGTGAGGAAAGATTGACCAAGAGGATATATGTGTCGGAGGTGGAGGGAACGAGGAGAAGAGGGAGACCAAATTGGAGGTGGAAAGATGGAGTGAAAAGGATTTTGTGTGATCGGGGCCTGAACATGCAGGAGGGTGAAAGGAGGGCAAGGAATAGAGTGAATTGGAGCGATGTGGTATACAGGGGTTGACGTGCTGTCAGTGGATTGAATCAAGGCATGTGAAGCGTCCGGGGTAAACCATGGAAAGCTGTGTAGGTATGTATATTTGCGTGTGTGGACGTGTGTATGTACATGTGTATGGGGAGGGTTGGGCCATTTCTTTCGTCTGTTTCCTTGCGCTACCTCGCAAACGCGGGAGACAGCGACAAAGTATAAAAAAAAAAAAAAAAAAAAAATTAATTTCTATATATCAGTGACTTGCCCTCTTCTCTTAATGTGAGACTCAGGTTTTATGTCATAAGATGGGATACTTTAAAATGTTCAACTGTTGCATGAGATATTGCACATAAACACAGTAACTCAAGTACTTCACAAATGAACACATTCTAAAATGCTGATTTTCATTTTCTTGTACATTGTTATTTTATTTTCTTATACTGTGTCGCTGTCTCCTGCGTTAGCGAGGTAGTGCAAGGAAACAGACGAAAGAATGGACCAACCCTCCCACATACACATGTAACACATGTATATACATACACGTCCATACACAGCACATATACATATCTATACATCTCAACGTACACATGTATATATACACACACACACATATACATATATACACATGTACATAATTCATACTGTCTGCCCTCATTCATTCCTGTCGCCACCCCGCCATGCATGAAAGGAAACCCCCTCCCCCCACATGTGTGCGAGGTAGTGCTAAGAAAAGACAACAAAGGCCACATTCGTTCACACTCAGTCTCTAGCTGTCATGTATAATGCACCGAAACCACAGCTCCCTTTCCACATCCAGGCCCCACAAAACTTTCCATGGTTTACCGCATATACTTCACATGCCCTGGTTCAATCCATTGACAGCACGTCGACCCTGGAGGGATGTCTGATCATTATCTTGTGGAGGCGAAAGTGAAGATTTGTAGAGGTTTTCAGAAAAAAAGAGAGAATGTTGGGGTGAAGAGAGTGGTGAGAGTAAGTGAGCTTGGGTAAGGAGACTTGTGTGAGGAAGTACCAGGAGAGACTGAGTGCATAATGGAAAAAGGTGAGAACAAAGGAAGTAAGGGGAGTGGGGGAGGAATGGGATGTATTTAGGGAAGCATTGATGGCGTGTGCAAAGGATGCTTGGGGCATGAGAAGTGTGGGAGGTGGACAGGTTAGAAAGGGTAGTGACTGGTGGGATGAAGAAGTAAGATTATTAGTGAAAGAGGAGAGAGAGGCATTTGGATGATTTTTGCAGGGAAATAATGCAAATGAGTGGGAGATGTATAAAAGAAAGAGGCAGGAGGTCAAGAGAAAGGTGCAAGAGGTGAAAAAGAGGGCAAACGAGAGTTGGGGTGAGAGAGTATCATTAAATTTTCGGAAGAATAAAAAGGTATTTTGAAAGGAGGTAAATAAAGTGCGTAAGACAAGGGAACAAATGGGAACATCAGTGAAGGGGGCTAATGGGGAGGTGATAACAAGTAATGGTGATGTGAGATGGAGTGAGTGTTTTGAAGGTTTGTTGAGTGTGTTTGATGATAGAGTGGCAGATGTAGGGTGTTCTGGTCGAGGTGGTGTGGAAAGTGAGAGGGTTGGGGAGAATGATTTGATAAACAGAGAAGAGTTAGTAAAAGCTTTGCGGAAGATGAAAGCCGGCAAGGCAGCGGGTTTGGATGGTATTGCAGTGGAATTTATTAAAAAAGGGGATGACTGTATTGTTGACTGGTTTGTAAGATTATATAATGTATGTATGACTCATGGTGAGGTGCCTGAGGATTGGCAGAATTCTTGCATAGTAAAATTGTACAAAGGCAAAGGGAATAAAAGGGAGTGCTCAAATGACAGAGGTATAAGTTTGTTGAGTATTCCTGGGAAATTATATGGGAGGGTATTAATTGAGAGGGTGAAGGCATGTACAGAGCATCAGATTGGGGAAGAGCAGTGTGGTTTCAGAAGTGGTAAAGGAAGTGTGGATCACGTGTTTGCTCTGAAGAATGTATGGGAGAAATACTTAGTAAAGCAAATGGATTTGTATGTAGCATTTATGGATCTGGAGAAGGCATATGACAAAGTTGATAGTGATGCTTTGTGGAAGGTATTAAGAATATATGGCATGGGAGGCAAGTTGTTAGAAGCAGTTAAAAGTTTTTATCGAGGATGTAAGGCATGTGTACATGTAGGAAGAGAGGAAAGCAATTGGTTCTCAATGAATGCAGGTTTGCAGCAGGGGTGCATGGTGTCTCCATGATTGTTTTATTTGTTTATGGATGGGGTTGGTAGGGAGGTGAATGCAAGAGTTTTGGAAAGAGGGGCAAGTATGCAGTCTGTTGTGGATGAGAGAGCTTGGGAAGTGAGTCAGTTGTTGTTCACTGATGATACAGTGCTGGTGGCTGATTCAGGTGAGAAACTGCAGAAGCTGTTGACTGAGTTTGGTAAAGTGTGTGAATGAAGAAAGCTGAGAGTAAATGTGAATAAGAGCAAGGTTATTAGGTACAGTAGGGCTGAGGGACAAGTCAGTTGGGAGGTGAGTTTGAATGAAGAAAAACTGGAGGAAGTGAAGTGTTTTAGATATCTGTGAGTGGATTTGGCAGTGGATGGAACCATGGAAGCGGAAGTGAGTCACAGGGTGGGGGAGGGGCAAAAGTTCTGGGAGCGTTGAAAAATGTGTGGAAGTTGAGAACGTTACCTTGGAAAGCAAAAATGGGTATGTTTGAAGGAATAGTGGTTCCAACAATGTAATATGTTTGCGAGGCGTGGGCTATAGGTAGAGTTGTGCGGAGGAGGGTGGATGTGCTGGAAATGAGATGCTTGAGGACAATATGTGGTGTGAGGTGGTTTGATTGAGTAAGTAATGAAAGGGTAAGAGAGATGTGTGGTAATAAGAGTGTGGTTGAGAGAGCAGAAGAGGGTGTTTTAAAATGGTTTGGTCATATGGAGAGAATGAGTGTGGAAAGATTGACAAGGAGGATATATGTGTCAGATGTGGAGGGAATGGGGAGAAGTGGGAGACCAAATTGGAGGTGGAAAGATGGAGTGAAAAAGATTTTGAGAGATTGGGGCCTGAACATGCAGGAGGGTGAAAGGCATGCAAGGAATAGAGTGAATTGGAACGATGTGGTATACCGGGGTCGACGTGACGTCAATGGATTGAAACAGGACATGTGAAGCGTCTGGAGTAAACCATGGAAAGCTTTGTGGGGCCTGGATGTGGAAAGGGAGCTGTGGTTTCGGTGCATTATACATGACAGCTAGAGACTGAGTGTGAATGAATGTGGCCTTTGTTGTCTTTTCCTTGTGCTATTTCGCGCACATGCAGGGGTACGGGATTGTCATTTCATGTGTGGTGGGGTGGCGGCGGGAATGAATAAGGGCAGCAAGTATGAATTATGTACATGTGTATATATGTATATGTCTGTGTGTATATATATGTCTACATTGAGATGTGTAGGTATGTATATGTGCATGTGTGGACGTGTATGTATATACATGTGTATGCGGGTGGGTTGGGCCATTCTTTCGTCTGTTTCCTTGCTCTACCTCACTAATGCGGGAGACAGCGACAAAGTATAATTAGATAAATGAATAAATAGATAACTATTATTTATGGGCAAAAATCGTAGGATACGAGAAAGTTTGCATTTAGTGATTAAAAAAAGAGCAGGGACGGGGATGTGACTGCTGCTTTGACTGCAAGTGCAGTTACCTTTAATGTCAAATGCATCATTATTATGCATGGGAGACCTATATTTGGAAGAATATTTCCTATGTATCAATTACTATGACAGCAGTACACAGTTGAAGTCTTATGGTTGCATTGAATGACTCACTGCTGTCACTCCAAGATTAAAGATTTTTAAGCTTCAGATACTCCACAATTAAAGTATTTTAGCTTGAGATATTTCTGTATACTATTAAGAGAAATACAAAACAAAAGTCATTGTGTATTAGTTTAAATAACCTTACTAACTAGTCAACAACACAGTCACCCCCTTTTTTAATAAAGTCCACTGCAGTACCATCCAAACCCACTGGCATGCCGGCTTTCATCTTCCGCAAAGCTTTTACTACCTCTTCTCTGTTTACCAAATAATTCTCCCTAACCTTCTCACTTTGCACACTACCTCGATCAAAACACCCTATATCTACATCCATGAATACACATTCAACAAACCTTCAAAATACTCACGCCATCTCCTTCTCATACCACCACTACTTGTTATCACCTCTCCATTAGCCCCCTTCACCAATGTTCCCATTTGTTCCTTTGTCTTACGCACTTTATTTACCTCCTGCCAAAACATATTTTTATTCTCCCTAAAATTTACTGATACTCTCTCACCCCAACTCTCATTTGCCTTCTTTTTCACGTCTTGCACCTTTCTCTTGAACTCTTTTCTCTTTCTTTTATACATCTCCCAGTCATATGCATTATTTCCCTGCAAAAATTGTCCAAATGCCTCTCTCTTCTCTTTCACTGATAATCTTACTTCATCTCACCACTCACTACCCTTTCTAATCTGCCCACCTCCCATGCTTCTCATGCCACAAGCACCTTTTGCGCAAGCCATCACTGCTTCCCTAAATACATCCCATTCCTCCCCCATTCCCTTTACATCCTTTGTTCTCACCTTTTTCCATTCTGTACTCAATCTCTCCTGGTACTTCCTCACACAAGTCTCCTTCCCAAGCTCACTCACTCTCACCACCCTCTTCACCCCAACATTCGTCTTTTCTGAAAACCTCTACAAAGCTTCACCTTCACCTCCACAAGATAATGATCAGACATCCCTCCAGTTGCACCTCTCAGCACATTAATATCCAAAAGTCTCTCTTTTACGCGCCTATCAATTATCATGTAATCCAATAACGCTCTCTGACTGTCTCTCCTACTTACATACGTATACTTATGTATATCTCTCTTTCTAAACCAAGTATTCCCAATCACCAATCCTTTTTCAGCACACAAATCTACAAGCTCTTTACCACTTCCATTTACAACACTGAACACCCCACGTACACCAATTATTCCCTCAACTGCAATATTACTCACCTTTGCATTCAAATCACCCATCATTATAATCCAGTCTTGTGCATCAAAACCACTAACACACTCATTCAGCTGCTCCCAAAACACTTGCCTCCCATGATCTTTCTTCTCATGCCCAGGTGCATATGCATCAATGATCACCCATCTCTCTCCATCCACTTTCAGTTTTACCCATATCAAGCTAGTGTTTACTTTCTTACACTCTATCACATACTCCCACCACTCCTGTTTCAGGAGTAGTGCTACTCCTTCCCTTGCTCTTGTCCTCTCACTAACCCCTGACTTTACTCCCAAGACATTCCCAAACCACTCTTCCCCTTTACCCCTGAGCTTCGTTTCACTCAGAGTCTAAACATCCAGGTTCCTTTCCGTAAACATACTATCTATCTCTCCTTTTTTCTCATCTTAGTTACATCCCCACACATTTAGACACCCCAATCTGAGCCTTCGAAGACGATGAGCACTCCCCACATGACTCCCTCTTCTGTTTCCCCTTTTAGAAATTTAGAATAGAAGGAGGGGAGGGGTTTCTAGCCCCACCCGCTCTTGTCCCCTATAGTCGCCTTCTACAACACTTGAGGAATGCGTGGGAAGTATTCTGTCTCCCCTATCCCCAGTGATAGCAGAGAAAGAATGTTTGTTGCTGTCTTCTGCGTTAGCGAGGTAGCGCAAGGAAACAGATCAAAGAATGGCTCAACCCACCCACATATCCATGTATATACATAAACGCCCACACACGCACATATACTTTCCTATACATTTCAATGTATACATACATATGCATACACAGACATATACATATATACACATGTACATATTCATTCTTGTTGCCTTCATCCATTCCTGTCACCACCCCACCACACATGAAATGGCACCCCCCTCCCCCTACAAATCTTTCCACGGTTTACTCCAGATGCTTCACATGCCCTGGTTCAATCCATTGAGAGCGTGTCAACCCCTGTATATCACATCTTTCCAATTCACTGTTCCTTGCATGCCTCACTCTCCTGTATGTTTAGGCCCTGATCACTGAAAATCTTTTTCACTCCATCCTCCCACCTCCAATTTGGTCTCCCACTTCTCGTTCCTTCCACCTCTGATACATATATCCTCTTTGTCAATCTTTCGTCACTCATTCTCTCCATGTGACCAAACCATTTCAATACACCCTCTTCTGCTCTCTCAACCACATTCTTTTTATTTCCACACATATCTCTCACCCTTTCATTACTTACTTGATCAAACCACTTCACACCACATATTGTCCTCAGACATTTCATTTCCAACACATCCTCACTCCTCTGTACAACCGTATCTATAGCCCATGCCTTGCAACCATATAACTTTGTTGGAAATACTATTTATCTAGCCAATACCATAATTTTATATCAAATTCACTGGTGTTACAAGTTTGTGGAAATATTATTAGATATCAAAGTCATCTGTTATAGTGAGAAAGCCTCTTCTATGAATGTTACAAACTATGTTTCAAATCTCATATGCAGTAAGTGTTAGTTCATTCCCTTGGGGTTCCATGGTTCTTTACTTTATGGAGCTTCCTTTTAGTATGTTCCTATTTTATCAGTGTTTCTGCATTTACTTGACAGGAATTCTGAAGTAACACTCTTATTTTACATATGAGCCATTCAGATTATGTTTGTACCATGTTCCTTTTCTATTAGATAATTCACTAAAGTTTCTATGGTGTAATTACTGGTTCCATGTACTTTAGACTAGGGTAGTATTCTCGTGGGACAGAATCCTAATCTCAGATGGCAAGAACCTTAAACAATATTTATGTAGTTATAGATAAAGCACAGGGATTATTGACAATGGGACTTCAGCCTTAATGGTTAGAAATGTACTGTATGATATTTGTAATCAATAAAATAGTACAAAACTCATATTCTTTTATTCCATGTAGACTAACGTCACTTTGTGCTTTGTGTGGCACTGGATTTGATAGATATAGTACGGTTCATGCTAGATATTGTTTTAAATTATATGACTGTAGATTATAGATGATTAAGGGAGTTGATTTTTTTCATAGCTTCAGAAATTTTTATTGGTGCTACCTTGCTCCTTATTATACTAGCTATTGCTCTCTTTATATTAATGCTTGAATAATTGGTCATAATATATATGTACCACTCCATTGTCACATTCTAAATAGTGATGTCTTATGCCATAAACTTGCTATGGTACCTTCTTTACTTTATGTAATTTTTCAGTATTGTTTCCTTTTCAAAATATTTTTTGTTTCCTAGGCCTTGTACTTTGTCTTAGGTGATATACATATGTGTATGCATTTATATATCTCTGGAGTAGGGGAGAAAGAATTCCACTTCCATTTTCCCTGGATGTTGTAGGTGACTGACACAGGTTGGAGTAGGGAACTAGAATCTCTCCCACCTTATATTTCAATTTCTAAAATATGGAACAGAAGCGGCCAAGCTGGTAAGGTTTATCCTCCTCAAAGGCTCATGCTGGTGTGTCTGAATGTGTGTGTATTATGTGTAACCAAGATGAGATTTACTAGGGAAGAAGATCAGGTTATTTGGGGTGTGACTTTCACATTATGTGATGTGAGGTGGTTTGATTGAATAAGTTAGAGTTGTGGTAATAAGAAAACTGTGGTTGAAAGAGCTGAAAAGGATGTGCTGAAATGGTTTGGATATATGGACAGAATGAGTGAGGAGAGGTTGACATAGAGGATACAGTTCGGAAGGGGAGGGGAAAAGAAAGAGGAAATCAAATTACAGATGGAAGGAAAGAACAAAAAATGAATAGGGCCTGATCATGTAGGAAGGTGAAAAACGTGTATGGGATAGAGTGAATGGGAGGGATATGGTATACAGGGGGCGACTTGCTGCACGACTGAACCAGGGCAGATGAAGCTGCCAGGGGAAACCCACGGAAAGACCTATGGGGTCAGTTTATTGATAGGAGACTGTGGTTTAGGTGCATGACACAGAATAGCTAAAGCATGGATGTGAGTGAATGAGAGAGAGAATGTGCAGGGGAAGCATGTGTAGTGTGCTTGTATGTTCTGAGGCAGCATAAACGATGGTGCAGCCTTTGTAAGGCAAGTTTATATATGAATAGGGCCTGATCATGCAGGAGGGTGAAAAACGTGTATGGGATAGAGTGAATGGGAGGGATATGGTATACAGGGGGCGACTTGCTGCACGACTGAACCAGGGCAGATGAAGCTGCCAGGGGAAACCACAGAGACCTGTGGGGTCAGTTTATTGAAAGGAGACTGTGGTTTAGGTGCATGACACAGAATAGCTAAAGCATGGATGTAAGCGAATGAGAGAGAATGTGCAGGGGAAGCAGGTGTTGTGTGCTTGTATGTTCTGTATGCCTTTGTAAGGCAAATTTATATCTGTACTTGGGTTCAGACAAACCAACTCTTTCAAATTATGAAATGAAAATTATCATGAAAGGATAATGTAACTCATTTATAGAGTGAGGAGAGTTGAGATGCTTTTTGGTAACACTCAATTCTTGAAAATTATCTTAGAACAAGATAAGATTTATCAATGGGAGTCAGAGAAGCATATGTTCTCTCAAGTGACAAGATGAAAATTATCATGAATCGTTTATTATCTAATGCATGTGTGGTGTTTAGGCAAGCCACTATTTAAGTTAATTTTGGTCTTGTTCGACGTAATTACCGATGAGATACAAGCATATGGGAATTTACAGGCATCGTAAATACAGATGAGACACGAACTCATTGTAATATACAGACGTTGTAAATACCGGTGAGGTAGTGCAAGCACACTGGTATTTACAAATGTTCTAAATACCTCTGAGGTATTTACAGACCGTAAATATCAGTGGTAAAAGTATTTACAGACGCTGTAAACACTTATGATAGTAAAACACTGAAATTTACAAACAAATACCTAAGAAGTACGAACACAAATTTACAGGGTTGTAAACAGTTTGTAGACACGAGCACACTGAAATTTACAGGGGGGGGGGGGTGTAAACTGATACGAGCACATTGGAATTTAAAAAGGCCGAAAACACCGAGGAAATACGAGGACAATGGCATTTAAAGACTTAAATTCCAATGAGGTGGTTCAAGCACAATAGAATTAACAAAAGTCGTGCATACCGAGATGTTACGAGCCCATTAGAGTTTACTGATGTAAATGCATGAGGAGATAGGAGCAGATCGAGATTTACAGACGTTGTATATACCGGCGAGGTAGTACAAGCACACTGGAATATACAGACGTAAGCAATGCCGTTGAGGTACAAGTATTACGGACGCTAGAGATACCTATGAAATACGAACACACTGAAGTTTACAGAGGTTATAAACACCTAACCGTGACATTCACCTTCAGGGCTTTCTAGAAATCACGGAATTATATGCATCAGCCGCACACAACACCGCGCTTGTCGGGGATGATTTCAGTTTTCACCATCCCTTCCTCAACTCAACAAGGGCCGCCAATGAGGATGGGCTACACTTCTACCACACTGCTTGACACGGCGGACATTACCTTCCTCAACAACGGCGAACCAACCAACATTCAGGGGAGGGAGACGACCTCACCTTCCTCTCCCGCTCCTTGAAAGACAGCCCGCTAGCACCTGCACTCTTCTCACCAGCGACCACTTTGCCACGCTGACCACTCTATCGGTCAACAAGCTCCCTCCGCCTCCACTACCAAGATGGAGGTACTACACTTAAAAAGCCAACTGGGAGCTTTTCAAAAGCAAAATTCAGACGTGGCAAGATGAACACCAACACCAGACGGGCATCACACTCACAGACGAAAGTCGCCTACGCAAGGAACTAGTTCAGGCCCTTCAAGAAGCAGCAGAACTGGCCATCCCCAAGACCGAACCCTGAGCCAGACGACACCAAGACCATTAGTACTTCTGCAGCAGAGGGAAGGAGCTCAACAACAAGGTAAACAGGGCTAGAAAAAAAAACTACAAAATACACCCCAGACGAGGCAAACAGACACCTTCTACAGGATACAATCCGGCACACCAGAGAAGAGACTAGAAGCATCAAGAAAGCAAGCTGGCTCCTATGTTGCTCCGAGCTGAACGAGCACACCTCCATCGGCAGGATGTGGGGCCAGTTGAAGAGAGCGAGCATCTGGCCTGACTGTATCGCCACCACCAGCTCACTCCAGTCCCAGGGAGGAGGCAGAGAGAATTGCGGGTCTCCGACCGAGCAGCCACAAATAACCTACCCACACAGGCAGAAAAAACACAGAAAAGACTCAGACAGGAGAGGATATAACGCATATGAGAAAAAACAGCAGGCAAGATACAATGGACAGGGCCTTCGCCAAGCAAGAACTGCAAAAAGCTATGAAACGGAGCAGGGACACGGCACCAGGGGCCGACAGAATAAGTTACTCCAGGCTACACCACACTGGAGAAGGTGGACACGAGGCACTGCTGCACGTCATCAACGCCTCGTGGACAGCACAGAAACTTCCACTGGAATGGAAAAAAGGCAGACATCCAGCCCATTCCCAAGCCCAGAGAAACCACGACCCATCTCTCTCCTCAGTCGCATTGCCAAGACGGCAAAGAGGATGGTCCTCAACAGGCTCAAGTGGAAAGTCGGGCTCCCCGCACCCCTATATCTTCACCCTCACAGAAAACACCGGGTCAGCAACCATCATAGCGGAGATACTGAGCACCATTGACAGCAAACCGGTTATAGTAGTCTTCCTGGACCTGGAAAGAGCCTTCAAGCTAGCCAGTCCACTGGCGATATTAGAGACTCAGCAAACCAGCTATAGAGGCCTTCCGGGACCTGGAAAAAGCCTTCGAGCTAGCCAGTCCACTGGCGATGTTAAGAGACTCTAGCTGCGAAGGGAGTCCAGGGCAGGCTCATCTGGTGGATCCAGGACTACCTGACGCACCGCCAGGAATGAGCACGATTCCAAGGAGTCGCCTCTTTATACAAGCCCCTCGAAAAGGGCATCCCACAGGGAGACATCCTCAGCCCAACATTCTTCAAGTGTCCTGATGGAGAACTTAGCGAAGCTCCCCTTCAAGCCCACGGTTAAGCTCCCTTGCTACGCCGATGATCAGCTAATAGTGCGAGGGCGCTAGAGATTCGCCAACGCCCAGCACGCACTCAAGGTGGCTGGAAAAAGAGTGCAATAGACTTGGCCTCCTGATGAACCCTATCAAAACAAGGGCTATTGCCCTCTGCTCCACGAGGCTAGACAGGATGCTCTCTATGTAGGGAACGCCAGTAACCCTGGGTCGACACCCACTAGTAGTGTCTCTCGGGGGTGTGGTTTGACCGAAACCTCGGCGTCAGGACGCAGCTTCAGTATCTCCGACGAACACAAAAACAGAGGAAACATCGTGGGTTCTCTGACTTGGCCCAGCCGCTGGTGCTAACATGGATGTCCTTAAGACCTATTGCACCGACTCCATCAGATCGCTGGTAGACTACTGTGCTCCAGTACTCATTGGCCTGAGGGATGACCAGGTGACCAATATCGAGGTCATCCAAAATGATGCACTCTGGACCATGTTGGGAGCTCCCATGTGGACCAGGCTCCGCAACCTGTAGATGGGAGACTTGGTTTGCCACCCCTAGCAGCAAGAGTCAAGCAGACGTCAACGGCGACTCTAGCTAAAATTTGCAGGTCAGACGAGCCCTCATCCACAAAGGCCAAAGTCCTGGCCGCCCTACACCTAGACCACAGAATGTGAGGAACCTCCTGGACGCCTTCCAAGCAGCGGCGTCCATACTGGAGACGGAGGATACAACAAACAATTAGCATAGTTTCCGCTTTCATGGGATCCTACACCAGCCACCTTCGCAGTCACAGCATTGGGAGACAAGAAGTCTCTGTGCAAGAGTTTCTGATTTCAATGAGGAAGACCATGTACTACCAGCGGCCTAACTACTTTAGAAGACTCAAAAGAATCCAATGGAACACCTGCTCCTGACCAAATGAGACAAGAAGTCCAGCCTCCAGCAGGAAGACCTAAGAAGACTAGCTTTGAGAGCCATGGCCATTGAGACACCTGCTGAAGCTTTAGCATACTTCACAGACGGCTCAGTGGACCAGACAGATGAGGGAAGGTCGGGGGCATGCGGCCTTCCACTCCCAAGGTCATACTCGCCTCTGGAGGCTGTCAGATGGCTGCTTCACACTACAAACAGAATTGATTGTCATCTCCAAAGCCCTGGAACACGCAGGCACCACGCACTCGAAGCCCTTAATAACACACACGGACTCCAAGTCATCAGCGCGAACGCTGCAACACAACCTCCCAAAGGACAACATTAAGCGTGTCACTTCGATCCTCGCTCAGCTTCAAGACCTACAGCGACGGGGCCGACCCGTCACCATACACTGGATCCCCAGCCACATGGGGATCGAGGGGGAACGAGGCAGCTAAAACAGCTACACGCTTTAGCAATATCAAGGTACATATTCCAGTGAGCCTGCAACAAGTCAAGCACCAGCTACAGAAAACAGCAAGACTCCGGACCAAGGGGAATCTCTTGGACGCCTACAATGCCGAATCCCTGTCAGCCAAGTGGTACATGGTGGCTACGTTATTGGAGGCGCTTTAAAACGACAGAGGCGCGAGCCGGAAAAGCCTAGTCAATCTACACCGTGTACGACCGGGTTACCAATGTAACTGGGAAAAAAATTGACGGCGTCAACAGAGATTGCGTCGTCTATTGTCAGGAGCTGCCAACGCACCCTCTGGAACACTACATGATGGACTGCCAAGTGACACAAAGTCTCTGTGCAAGAGTTTCTGATTTCAATGAGGGAAGACCATGTACTACCAGCAGCCTAATTATTTTAGAAGACCCAATGGAACACCTGCTCCAGACCAAATGAAAATAGCACCCCAAGCCCCATCTCGATAAGAACTCGCCTGCATCTTAGAAGACCAGACATGAAAATTAGGAAGCCGACCGCCAACAAGCAAAGGCTCGTCCGTGTCGGACCAAGCAGAGGTCCGACTATATTTAAAACAAGAAAGAAAGAGAAAAAAGAGGTTGATTTTTCGGCCTAATCCCTGAAATTGGGCCATGAAAATGCTTGCCCGGCCGAAAAAATATGAACAGCTACGGCCAAAATATGCCCGATTTTTTAAAAACTATCGATACATTCAATATTATTATCGATTTCATAAGATGGCATCATTATTTCTCACTCACCATCTTTAGTTATAATGTTATCATTGATCCATAATTTGTCACTCGCCATCATTGCAGTCATGATAATGGAGATTGAATTTATAAGCATTACACTTATTTCATATAGTCACTGTAGGTATTTTAATGATAGGATTGTGGTAAAATATAGTCAATGTAGGTATTTTAATGGGTTGTGGTGAAATGCGAAATTGTAAACTTAGAGCTTTACAATTGACATCCCTCAGGAATTGTTTACATCAGTGGTCCCAGTCGTGCGCTAGGAATCAGCTGCCAGTGCCTTTTAAACAGTTTTTTTTGCTCTTTATCTTGTGTATATCCCTATCGGCTGCGGCTGTTACGATTTGTGTGCAGCACCCTTTTCTTCCTTTCTATATACATATTGTAAGTGGATTTCCTGTCGGTCTTGTATACATTGTAGGTATATAAGTGCAGTTCCATGTCAGTCCTGTGTTGTTAAGTAGTGCAGTTCCGTGTTGGTCTTATATTTATAGATATATATTGTAAGTATTTATATATATGTTTTTATTCATCGTTACTGCGAAAAGGTGTATTTCTTCGAAGATATGATTTAAAACCGACATTGTCAGCTGACTTATTGAGGATGACAAGGTCATGTTAGGTGAAAAATCGATAATTGATGTCCGTGGGAGAGCAAGGGACGTGCCTCTTGGTGTCCATGTTGCACGGGTGAGAGTAGCACTCTTGTGAAGTATTTTGGGTCACCAGAAGTGAGTGAAGGTTGTAATTTCTTACTTTGAATTGGTATGTAAAGGACATCGTGTGATATTTATAGGTTGTAATGGTATTTGCATTATACTCGGATCATTTTTTATCTGAATTTCGTGATTAAACCAGTTTTAGTTAATGTGTAGCTTAAAAGTTCGCCCACGTATTTCCCACGTATTCCCTGCGTGTCGTAGAAGGCGACTAAAAGGGGAGGGAGCGGGGGGCTGGAAATCCTCCCCTCTCACTTTTTTTTTTAATTTTCCAAAAGAGGGAACAGAGAAGGGGCCCAGGTGAGGATATTCCCTCAAGGGCCCAGTCCTCTGTTCTCAACGCTACCTCGCTAATGTGGGAAATGGCGAATAGTATGAAAGAAAGAAAATATATATATATATATATATATATATATATATATATATATATATTGATGTCACTTAAAATCACATGATAGAATGACACTTTGGCAAATGTGTAGATTAGCTCCACATTCTCATTAGCCCTTAATTGTAGCTGATTTTTCTTCTGCACTGGTAGTGTAATTGGTAGGGAATATGATAGCAATTACTGAACATGATGTAGAGCTTTGAATTTTTTTGAAAGATTTTAGGTAAGGTTATATATATTGGGGGAAAATGTAGAGGTACTCTGGAAAGTGGATAATACACTTGTAAAATATCAATTCCACCCATTGAAAAGTATCATTAAGCATATGAAATATGAGAATAGATACACCAATTGTATTTTTTGGGCTTAAATGGCTGCTAGTGTTTTCTATATATTATTTTATATTATATTATTATACTTTGTCGCTGTCTCCCACGTTTGCGAGGTAGCGCAAGGAAACAGACGAAAGAAATGGCCCAACCCCCCCCATACACATGAATATACATACGTCCACACACGCAAATATACATACCTACACAGCTTTCCATGGTTTACCCCAGACGCTTCACATGCCTTGATTCAATCCACTGACAGCACGTCAACCCCGGTATACCACATCGCTCCAATTCACTCTATTCCTTGCCCTCCTTTCACCCTCCTGCATGTTCAGGCCCCGATCACACAAAATCTTTTTCACTCCATCTTTCCACCTCCAATTTGGTCTCCCTCTTCTCCTCGTTCCCTCCACCTCCGACACATATATCCTCTTGGTCAATCTTTCCTCACTCATTCTCTCCATGTGCCCAAACCACTTCAAAACACCCTCTTCTGCTCTCTCAACCACGCTCTTTTTATTTCCACACATCTCTCTTACCCTTACGTTACTCACTCGATCAAACCACCTCACACCACACATTGTCCTCAAACATCTCATTTCCAGCACATCCATCCTCCTGCACACAACTCTATCCATAGCCCACGCCTCGCAACCATACAACATTGTTGGAACCACTATTCCTTCAAACATACCCATTTTTGCTTTCCGAGATAATGTTCTCGACTTCCAAACATTCTTCAAGGCCCCCAGAATTTTCGCCCCCTCCCCCACCCTATGATCCACTTCCGCTTCCATGGTTCCATCCGCTGCCAGATCCACTCCCAGATATCTAAAACACTTCACTTCCTCCAGTTTTTCTCCATTCAAACTCACCTCCCAATTGACTTGACCCTCAACCCTACTGTACCTAATAACCTTGCTCTTATTCACATTTACTCTTAACTTTCTTCTTCCACACACTTTACCAAACTCAGTCACCAGCTTCTGCAGTTTCTCACATGAATCAGCCACCAGCGCTGTATCATCAGCGAACAACAACTGACTCACTTCCCAAGCTCTCTCATCCCCAACAGACTTCATACTTGCCCCTCTTTCCAAAACTCTTTCATTTACCTCCCTAACAACCCCATCCATAAACAAATTAAACAACCATGGAGACATCACACACCCCTGCCGCAAACCTACATTCATTGAGAACCAATCACTTTCCTCTCTTCCTACCCGTACACATGCCTTACATCCTTGATAAAAACTTTTCACTGCTTCTAACAACTTTCCTCCCACACCATATATTCTTAATACCTTCCACAGAGCATCTCTATCAACTCTATCATATGCCTTCTCCAGATCCATAAATGCTACATACAAATCCATTTGCTTTTCTAAGTATTTCTCACATACATTCTTCAAAGCAAACACCTGATCCACACATCCTCTACCACTTCTGAAACCACACTGCTCTTCCCCAATCTGATGCTCTGTACATGCCTTCACCCTCTCAATCAATACCCTCCCATATAATTTACCAGGAATACTCAACAAACTTATACCTCTGTAATTCGAGCACTCACTCTTATCCCCTTTGCCTTTGTACAGTGGCACTATGCACGCATTCCGCCAATCCTCAGGCACCTCACCATGAGTCATACATACATTAAATAACCTTACCAACCAGTCAACAATACAGTCACCCCCTTTTTTAATAAAGTCCACTGCAATACCATCCAAACCTGCTGCCTTGCCGGCTTTCATCTTCCGCAAGGCAGCAGGTTTGGATGGTATTGCAGTGGAATTTATTAAAAAAGGGGGTGAGTGTATTGTTGACTGGTTGGTAAGGTTATTTAATGTATGTATGACTCATGGTGAGGTGCCTGAGGATTGTATATTAATGTTTGGTATTTTGTTGGTGGTGCTTTTTCATGAGGATGTATGATATATTTCATCTAGAATACTGAAAATTATGATAAGTATTGATTGCAAGCGAAGTTGTGAGGTTTCCATGTGTTTTGTTGATTTTTCGCGGTTTTACCCACTCTAATCTGCCTCACATTTTCCCTTATATATTACTATTGCTGTAAGTGATATCATTCAATAAGTTTTGATGATTCAAATCTTGCTCTGCCAACTGTTTTAGTGTTCTCTAAACTCAGCGCTAGTATTGCAGAACACTATAGATATTTGAAGGTAATAATGATGCAGTGCTAATGAAGACAATCAATGTTTCAGTTATGCGGCAATTAATAGGCTTCATATCAAGAAAAACCATGTCATTGGATTTATTGCGGTTGGCACAGATCTTTCTCCTGCAGTTTATCACTTTAGAGGTAGTAATGGATAGTGTTCCTTGTTTCACTTGACTCATTAATAAGAAGAATGAATGGCATAATTGTAATATTCTTCTGTAATGTGACATTATAAAAGTACCATAAAGTAACCTAATGTTAATGAAACTTACCCCAAATTTTCATGGATATATTACAAACTTGCAAGGAATAGACTGAATTGGAACGATGTGGTATACCGGGGTTGACGTGCTGTCAATGGATTGAACCAAGGCATGTGAAGGGGCTGGGGTAAACCATGGAAAGTTTTGTGGAGCCTGGATGTGGAAAGGGAGCTGTGGCCTTTGTTGTCTTTTCCTAGTGATACCTCGCACGCATGCAGGGGAGGGGGTTGTCATTTCATGTGTGGTGGGGTGGTGACGGGAATGAATAAAGGCAGCAATTATGAATTATGTACATATGTATATGTCTGTGTAGTTATATATATATATATATATATATATATATATATGTTTATGTTGAAATGTATAGGTATGTACATGTGCGCGTGTGGACGTGTATGTATATACATGTGTATGTGGGTGTGTTGGGCCATTCTTTTGTCTGTTTCTTTGCGCTACCTCGCTAACGCGGAAGACAGCGACAGAGTATAACAAATTAATAAATAGATATTACAGTCACCATAAGTAATATTGTTCAGGAAAATTTGATGATCCATATCATGCTCAGCATCCATTATAGTATTCTATAGAATCTACACCAGTATTGCAGAACATAATGAATTGATATTCACAGTTAATAATGAAGGCAGTTAGTAGTTATCTCTATCAATTAAAATCATGTCATTTGGAGTTATTATGGTATACACAATATTATGAGTGTAGTTTATTATTTTGAAGGTACAGTGGATTTGTTCCTTGTTTCACCCAACACCCCTCTGTAAGAACATGAATTGTGTAATTGTGATATTCTTTCATAATGTAACAAGACCTCATAAAATTTCTGTAATGTAATCAAATGTTAGTGAAACTGATATAGTTTAGCTGTCAAGTTTAATGCACCAAAGCCACAGTTCCCTACCTGCAACTATGTCCCACAGATCTTTCCATTGCTCACCCTGGATGCTTCACATGACCTAGTTCTGTCCATTGAGAGCATGGCAACCTGAGTATACCACATCATTCCAATGCACTCTGTCCTATGCGTCTTTTTCCTTTCTGCACATTCAGGTCCCGATCACTCAAAATCTTTTTTACTCCATCCATCCTTCTCCAGTTTGGTCTCTTTGTTCTCCTTGCCCCCTCCACTTCTGATACATATATCCTCTTTGTCAATCTTTCCTCACTCATTATCTCTTTATGTGTCCATACCATTTCAGCACACCCTCCTCAGCTTTCTCAAAACCACCCTCTTTATTACCACACCTCTCTCACCCTTTCATTACTTTGTGTCAAGATTGGATTCATTGATGAAATGGTAAGTGAATTGCCATTAGAAATCAACAGCACCTATGAAACCCTACCTAATTTTTCATAGGAGGCAGGATTAACCTCAGTTTTGAATGTTGTAGTCAAAACATACTGTTGTTTGTTGTCTGCTGTCTCCCATCTTATGGTGAAGCATATTTGCACTAATCTCTGGTGGATTTACTGTTGGAGAAACCTAATCTTGAATTACAGTAGTGTAAAGTGTGGGCAGAATTGGAAACTAGGCAGTGGGCTGAAAAGAATTGAAACCCCTGGTTTAGATAGTACAAAAAATATGTATGTTGCCATTCTGACTTTACAAAGGTACCACATAGCAACCCAAAAGGGAAATCACTATGCAGATTTTTGTGGAATGATAATCTGGTTTTGGTTTTATGTGTTTTTAAGATCGATTTTTTTCATTTTTTTTGCACTTATGGGTGTTATTGTATATAATTATCCCTGAAGCTGATTGAAGACATAAAGTTTGTATAGATCTGGGAAAATGATAGAGGATTACTTGAATTCTAGATTTCTATTGCCAAGGAATATCTATATATGTTTTAGTTGGATTTTGGCAGTGTACTGTAAATCCTTTAGATTTATTTATCAATGTATTGTACATATTGTACACAAATCTTGTCTAACACTGTATTTATTGGAACTTAAATCATGTTGAAGTAGGAGTGATTGAAACATTTTTTGCAATCATCTGTGGCGTTTAAGTACATGTGCTGTTAGGTTGTATTTCTGAATATATACATATAGTTCTTTATAATTATGTACATTTCAAATAAAGACAAGAGATAAAAGTAATTGATTTGTACATGTATGAAAAATGGCCCAACCCATAGCACCTTCTGCTCAGGGGAATAAGAAATGTTTGTTCTTAGATGGGGGGTTTATGAAAAAAATAAATTTCAAGTCATAGGGACATTACTCCATCTCAACATCCAATTTCATTGAGACTCCCCCTTCCCCCCAGATCAGGTGAAACTTAACAAATGCATCTTTCATGGTTGGGAGATTCTCAGATATTCTTAACAAACAAATTCACATTTTTATCAGGATTAACTAGAACATAGTTCTCTCAGTATAATGATATACAATTCACTATAGTGAAAATTTGCATATGTATGCTTTACATATACTTCACTGCAAGGTGTTTGTTTTACCAGGAGTACTGCCAGGTACATTTAGTGAGAAGTGTAGTATGTTTGAAAGTGTTGTTGTCACAAGTAATATGACTGTTTGGGGTTTTAATCTGGTGTGCATGGCATTACAACTGAAATGTTGAAGAATGGAGAAGTAGATGCATTAGATAAGTAATTTAGCATGGAAGCAGAAGGGTGTGCCTGAGGATTGGGTGAAAGCAATTATTGTTCCTATATTCAAAGGCAGTGGCAGATATAGGGTGTTTTGGTCAAGGTGGTGTGCAAAGTGAGAGGGTTAGGGAAAATGATTTGGTAAACAGAGAAGAGGTAGTAAAAGCTTTGTTGAAGATGAAAGCCGGCAAGGCAGCAGGTTTGGATGGTATTGCAGTGGAATTTATTAAAAAAGGGGGTGACTGTATTGTTGACTGGTTGGTAAGGTTATTTAATGTATGTATGACTCATGGTGAGGTGCCTGAGGATTGGCGGAATGCTTGCATAGTGCCATTGTACAAAGGCAAAGGGGACAAGAGTGAGTGCTCAAATTACAGAGGTATAAGTTTGTTGAGTATTCCTGGGAAATTATATGGGAGGGTATTGATTGAGAGGGTGAAGGCATGTACAGAGCATCAGATTGGGGAAGAGCAGTGTGGTTTTAGAAGTGGTAGAGGATGTGTGAATCAGGTGTTTGCTTTGAAGAATGTATGTGAGAAATACTTAGATAAGCAAATTGATTTATATGTAGCATTTATGGATCTGGAGAAGGCATATGATAGAGTTGATAGAATGCTCTGTGGAAGGTATTAAGAATATATGGTGTGGGAGGCAAGTTGTTAGAAGCAGTGAAAAGTTTTTATTGAGGATGTAAGGCATGTGTGCGTGTAGGAAGAGAGGAAAGTGATTGGTTCTCAGTGAATGTAGGTTTGCGGCAGGGGTGCATGATGTCTCCATGGTTGTTTAATTTGTTTATGGATGGGGTTGTTAGGGAGGTGAATGCAAGAGTTTTGGAAAGAGGGGCAATTATGCAGTCTGTTGTGGATGAGAGAGCTTGGGAAGTGAGTCAGTTGTTGTTCGCTGATGATACAGCGCTAGTGGCTGATTCATATGAGAAACTGCAGAAGCTGGTGACTGAGTTTGGTAAAGTGTGTGAAAGAAGAAAATTGAGAGTAAATGTGAATAAGAGCAAGGTATTAGGTACAGTAGGGTTAAGGGTCAAGTCAATTGGGAGGTAAGTTTGAATGGAGAAAAACTGGAGGAAGTAAAGTGTTTTAGATATCTGGGAGTGGATTTGGCAGCGGATGGAACCATGGAAGCGGAAGTGAATCATAGGGTGGGGGAGGGGACGAAAATTCTGGGAGCGTTGAAGACTGTGTGGAAGTCGAGAACATTATCTCGGAAAGCAAAAATGGGTATGTTTGAAGGAATAGTAGTTCCGACAATGTTGTATGGTTGCGAGGCTTGGGCTATGGATAGAGTTGTGCGGAGGAGGGTGGATGTGCTGAAAGTGAGATGTTTGAGGACAATATGTGGTGTGAGGTGGTTTGATCGAGTAAGTAATATAAGGGTAAGAGAGATGTGTGGAAATGAAAAGAGTGTGGTTGAGAGAGCAGAAGAGGGTGTTTTGAAATGGTTTGGTCACATGGAGAGAATGAGTGAGGAAAGATTGACCAAGAGGATATATGTGTCAGAGGTGGAGGGAACGAGGAGAAGTGGGAGACCAAATTGGAGGTGGAAAGATGGAGTGAAAAAGATTTTGAGTGATCGGGGCCTGAACATGCAGGAGGGTGAAAGGCGTGCAAGAAATAGAGTGAATTGGAACGATGTGGTATACCGGGGTCAACGTGCTGTCAATGGATTGAACCAGGGCATGTGAAGCGTATGGGGTAAACCATGGAAAGTTCTGTGGGGCCTGGATGTGGAAAGGGAGCTGTGGTTTCGGTGCATTATTACATGACAGCTAGAGACTGAGTGTGAACGAATGGGGCCTTTGTTGTCTTTTCCTAGCGCTACCTCGCACACATGAGGGGGGAGGGGGTTGTTATTACATGTGTGGCGAGGTGGTGATGGGAATAAATAAAAGCAGACAGTATGAATTATGTACATGTGTATATATGTATATGTCTGTGTTTGTATATATATGTATACATATGTATACATATGTATATATATGTATACATTGGCAGCAGGTTTGGATGGTATTGCAGTGGAATTTATTAAAAAAGGGGGTGACTGTATTGTTGACTGGTTGGTAAGGTTATTTAATGTATGTATGACTCATGGTGAGGTGCCTGAGGATTGGCGGAATGCGTGCATAGTGCCATTGTACAAAGGCAAAAGGGATAAGAGTGAGTGCTCAAATTACAGAGGTATAAGTTTGTTGAGTATTCCTTGGTAAATTATATGGGAGGGTATTGATTGAGAGGGTGAAGGCATGTACAGAGCATCAGATTGGGGAAGAGCAGTGTGGTTTCAGAAGTGGTAGAGGATGTGTGGATCAGGTGTTTGCTTTGAAGAATGTATGTGAGAAATACTTAGAAAAGCAAATGGATTTGTATGTAGCATTTATGGATCTGGAGAAGGCATATGATAGAGTTGATAGAGATGCTCTGTGGAAGGTATTAAGAATATATGGTGTGGGAGGAAAGTTGTTAGAAGCAGTGAAAAGTTTTTATCGAGGATGTAAGGCATGTGTACGTGTAGGAAGAGAGGAAAGTGATTGGTTCTCAGTGAATGTAGGTTTGCGGCAGGGGTGTGTGATGTCTCCATGGTTGTTTAATTTGTTTATGGATCCCCATCCATAAACAAATTGTTAGGGAGGTAAATGCAAGAGTTTTGGAAAGAGGGGCAAGTATGAAGTCTGTTGGGGATGAGAGAGCTTGGGAAGTGAGTCAGTTGTTGTTCGCTGATGATACAGCGCTGGTGGCTGATTCATGTGAGAAACTGCAGAAGCTGGTGACTGAGTTTGGTAAAGTGTGTGGAAGAAGAAAGTTAAGAGTAAATGTGAATAAGAGCAAGGTTATTAGGTACAGTAGGGTTGAGGGTCAAGTCAATTGGGAGGTGAGTTTGAATGGAGAAAAACTGGAGGAAGTGAAGTGTTTTAGATATCTGGGAGTGGATCTGGCAGCGGATGGAACCATGGAAGCGGAAGTGGATCATAGGGTGGGGGAGGGGGCGAAAATTCTTGGGGCCTTGAAGAATGTGTGGAAGTCGAGAACATTATCTCGGAAAGCAAAAATGGGTATGTTTGAAGGAATAGTTGTTCCAACAATGTTGTATGGTTGCGAGGTGTGGGCTATGGATAGAGTTGTGCGCAGGAGGATGGATGTGCTGGAAATGAGATGTTTGAGGACAATGTGTGGTGTGAGGTGGTTTGATCGAGTGAGTAACGTAAGGGTAAGAGAGATGTGTGGAAATAAAAAGAGCGTGGTTGAGAGAGCAGAAGAGGGTGTTTTGAAGTGGTTTGGGCACATGGAGAGAATGAGTGAGGAAAGATTGACCAAGAGGATATATGTGTCGGAGGTGGAGGGAACGAGGAGAAGAGGGAGACCAAATTGGAGGTGGAAAGATGGAGTGAAAAAGATTTTGTGTGATCGGGGCCTGAACATGCAGGAGGGTGAAAGGAGGGCAAGGAATAGAGTGAATTGGAGCGATGTGGTATACCGGGGTTGACGTGCTGTCAGTGGATTGAATCAAGGCATGTGAAGCGTCTGGGGTAAACCATGGAAAGCTGTGTAGGTATGTATATTTGCGTGTGTGGACGTATGTATATACATGTGTATGGGGGGGGGTTGGGCCATTTCTTTCGTCTGTTTCCTTGCGCTACCTTGCAAACGCGGGAGACAGCGACAAAGTATAATAAAAAAATAATAATAAAATAATACATTGAGATTATTGGTATGTATATTTGTGTGTGTGGACGTGTATGTATATACATGTGTATGTGGGTGGGTTGGGCCATTCTTTCGTCTGTTTCCTTGCGCTACCTCGTTAACGAGGGAGACAGCGACAAAGCAAAAATAAATATTCAAAGGAAAAGGTGCTATGGATGTATGTAACAAGTATAGGGAAATGAGTTTTAAGTATTACAAGAAAATTGTATGCAAATGTTAATTGATAGAGTGATGGAAGTAACTGAATGCAGAATAAGTGAGGAGCAAGGGGGGTTTAGAGAGGTAGGTGATGTGTGGATCAGATCTTTGTCATGAGAATGAATGTGGAAAAGTATCCAGTGAAAGGAAAGGATCTGTATACAGTTTTTATGGATCTGGAGAAAGTGTATAACAGAGATGAGTGGAATGCTTCATGGGAAATGATAAGGATATATGAGGTATTTGGACAACTTGTGGATGGTATGAAAGCCTTCTTTAGAAGAGCAGATGCATGTGTAAAAGTGGATGGAGAGTTGAGCAAAAGTTTCAGTATACATGTCTTGATGTGACTGTGGCTTTTCAATAAATATATGGATAGGGTGATAAGCTGCAGAAGCTGTTGACTGAGTTTGGTAAAGTGTGTGAAAGAAGAAACCTGAGAGTAAATGTGATTAAGAGCAAGGTTTTTAGGTACAGTAGGGTTGAGGAACAAGTCAATTGGGAGGTAAGTTTGAATAGAGAAAAACTGGAGGAAGTGAAGTGTTATATGGTTGTGAGGCGTGGGCTATAGATAGGGTTGTGCGGAGGAGGGTGGATGTGTTGGAAATGAGATGTTTGAGGACAGTATGTGGTGTGAGGTGGTGTGATCAAGTAAGTAATGAAAGGATAAGAGAGATGTGTTGTAATAAAAAGAGTGTGGTTTAGGGAGCAGAAGAGGGTGTATTGAAATGGTTTGGTCACATGGAGAGAATGAGTGAGGAAAGATTGACAAAGAGGATATATTGGTTTGGTCACATGGAGAAAATGAGTGAGGAAAGATTGACAAAGAGGATATATGTGTCAGAGGTGGACTAGGAGAAGTGGGAGACCAAATTGGAGGTGGAAGGATGGAGTGAAAAAGATTTTGAGTGATCGGCGCCTGAACATGCTGGAGGTTGAAAGGTGTGCTAGGAATAGAGTGAATTGGAACGATGTGGTATACCGGGGTCGACGTGCTGTCAATGGATTGAAACAGGGCATGTGAAGCATCTGGTGTAAACCATGGAAAGTTTTGTGGGGCCTGGATGTGGAAAGGGAGCTGTGGTATTGTTCATTATACATGACAACTAGAGACTGAGTGTAAATGAATGTGGCTTTTGTTGTCTTTTCCTAGCGCCACCTCGTGCGCATTCGGGGGGAGGGGGGTGTCACTTCATGTGTGGTAGGGTGGTGACGGGAATGAATAAAGACAGCAAGTATGAATTATGTACATGTGTATATATGTATGTCAATGTATATTTATGTATACGCTGAAATGTATAGGTATGTATATGTGCGTGTGTGGACGTATATTTATATACATGTGTATGTGTGTGCGTTGGGCCATTCTTTCGTCTGTTTCCTTGCGCTACCTCGCTAATGCGAGAGACAGTGACAAAGTATAAAAAATAAATGAAATATAAATAGGGTGATAAAAGGGATGAAAGTAAAACTTGGGAAAAGGGTTATAGATATGGAGTGTGGTGGTAAGGTGTGGTGACTATTGGCAACCCTGTTTGTTGAGATTGAAGATGACTTGCAGAGGGTTGTAAGTGTCTTTGGTGATTTTTTAAGCGTAAATGATTGAAGGGGGTTGCTAGTTAAAGTAAAGTAATGGTATTTGTGAGGAGGCAGTGTGAAAATATAAATTTTGCAAAGCCCTATACATTGAGAAAAGAAAGGGTGCTAAAACTGTGGTATAGATATGGGGGAGAGAAAGACTGGAAGAGGTGAGAGAATTTAAGTAATTGGGAGCTATCTTGGGTAAGTTTGGTGATATGGAAAGAGAGAGAAGGGAGGGAGCAGTACAGGGTAAGAGAGTCCTTGGGTTCCTTGATAGAATAATAAAGACTAGAGGTGTAAGTATGGAAGTGAAGAAAGGATTAAGGGAATGCATAGTCCTCCCAACCTTGACCTTTGCAGCTGAAACATGTACATGGGATACATCACAAAGGTCAAGAATCCAGGCTGTGGAAATGAATTTTTTTTTTTTCAAAATCGTCGGACCTTTGCTTGGTCTGACATGGGCCTTTGCCTGTTGGCGGCCTGTTCCTTAGTTTTTACGCATGGTCTTCTAAGATGCAGGCAACTTCTGGAGATGGTGCTGGACATGCTATTTTCATCTAGGAGGTGGGTATTCACCTGTATTCCGGAGCAGGTGTTCCATTTGGTTCTCTTGGGTCTTGTAAAGTAGTTACGCTGCTGGTAGTACATGGTCTTCCTCACTGAAGTCAGGGACGCTTGCACGGAGACATTGTGTCACTTCACAGTCCAGCGTGTAGTATTCCAGGTGGTGCTTTGAAGGCTTCTCATTCTAGACACTCTCTGATGACCCTGTTCATTTTTTTTTTGCCTGCTACATTGGTATCCCAGTCATAGATGGTGTAGATTCACTAGGGTTTTCCTGGTCATTCCTCTGTTGTTATATGGTAGCTCCAATAATGTGGTCACTATGTACCACTTGGCTAATTGGGATCTGGCATTGTAGGTGTCCAGGAGATTCCTCTTGGTCTAGAGCCTTGCTGCTTTCTGTAACTGGTGCTTGACTTGTTACAGGCTCACTGGAGCATGTACCTGGATATTGCTAATGTGTGTAACTGCCTTAGCTGCCTTGTCTGCTGTCTCGTTCCCCTCGATCCCCACGTGGCTAGGGATCTAGTGTATGGCGATGGGATGTCCCTGTCGCTGTAGCTCTTGAAGTTGAGCGAGGATTGAAGTGACAAGCTAAATGTTGTCCTTTGGGAGGCTGTGTTGTAGTGCTTGCACTGATGACTTGGAGTCCGTGTGTATTATCATGGGCTTCGAGTGCATGGTATTTGCATGTTCCAGGGCTTTAGAGATGGCTACCAACTCCATCTGTAGTGTGGAGCAGCCATCTGACGGCCCCCAGAGGCAAGTATGACCTTGGGTGTGGAAGGCCACCCTCCCCCATCCTTTCCTCATCTGTCTGGACCACTGTTCAGAAAGATGAGGGTAGCATACTTCACAGCTTCAGCAGATGTCTCAGTGGCCATGGCTGTCAAAGCCAGTCTTCTCAGGTCTTCCTACTGGAGGGTGGACTTCTTGTCTCCTAATGCTGTGACTGCAAAGGTGGCTGGTGGATGGTTTCATGGAGGCGGTAAACTACACTGGTGTGGTATATCCTCCATCTTCAGTGTGGATGCCGTTGCTTGAAAGGCTTTGATGGCATTAGCTGCCTCGTGTGTCCAGGGTGTTGCTCGCTCCCTGTGGTCTAGGTGAAGGGTGGCCCGGACTTTGGCCCCTTTGTGGTTGAAGGCTTGCCTGATCAGCAGATCTTAGCTAGAGTCGCCATTGTTGTCTCCTTGACTCGTGCTGCTAGGGGTGCCAGCCCAGTCTTCATCTGCAGGTTGCAGATCCTGGTCCACATGGGAGCTCCCAACATGGTCCTGAGTGCATCCTTTTGGATGACTTCCATGTTGGTTACCTGGTCATCCCTCAGGCCAATGAGTGGTGGAGCACAGTAGTGTACCAGCGATATGATGGTGGCATTGTAGTAGGCCTTGAGCAGCTCCATGTTAGCCCCAGCAGCTGGGCTAGTCAGGGAACTCATGATGTTTCCTCAGCTTTTTGTTCTTTGTCGGAGATGCTGAAGCTGTGTCCTGATGCTGAGTTTTCGATCTAACCACACTCCAAGACACTGGTGGGTGTCGACTCAGGTTACTGGCATTCCCTGAATGGAGGGCATCCTGTCTGGCCTAGTGGAGCACAGGGCCATCGTCCTTGTTTTGGTAGTGTTTTTCTTGAGGCTCAGTGTGTTGCACTCTTTTTCAACCAGCTTGAGTGTGTGTTGGACATTGGCAAATCTCTTGCGCCCTCGCACTATCAGCTGGAGTTCATCGGTGTAGCAGGGGAGCTTCGCTAAGTTCTCTATCAGAATGTTGAAAGTGTTGGGCTGAGGATGCCTCCTTGTGGGGTGCCATTTTCAAGGGGCTTGTATGATGAGGTGACTCCTTGGAATTATACTCGTTCCTGGCAGTGTGTCAGGTAATCCTGGATCCACCAGATGAGCCTCCCCTGGACTCCCTTCTTCATCTAGAGTCTCTAATATTGCCAGTGGACTGGCTAGCTCGAAGGCTTTTCCCAGGTCCAGGAAAACCACTATAGCTGGTTTGCTGAGTCTCTAATATCGCCAGTGGACTGGCTAGCTCGAAGGCTTTTTCCAGGTCCAGGAAGACCACTATAGCTGGTTTGCCGTCAATGGTGCTCAGTATCTCTGCTATGTTGGTTGTTGACCCAGTATTTTCTGTGGAGGTGAAGATATGGGGATGCAGGAGGCCGACTTTCCACTTGAGCCTGTTTGAGAACCATCCTCTCTGTCATCTTAGCGGTGCAACTGAGGAAGGTGATGGAGTTTCTCTGGTCCTCTGGGCTTGGGAATGGGCTGGATGTCTGCCTTTTTCCATTCCAGTGGGAGTTTCTATGTTGTCCATGAAGTGTTGATGATTTGCGGCAGTGCCTCATGTCCAGCTTCTCCAGCATGGTGTAGCATGCAGTAAGTTATTCTGTTGGCCCCTGGTGCCATGTCCCTGCTCAGTTTCATTGCTTTTTGCTGTTCTAATTTGGTGAAGGCCCTTTCCATTGTGTCTTGCCTGCTGTTTGCTTTTTGTATGCGTTGTATCCTACCCTGTCTGAGTCTTTTTCGTTTTTCTTCTGCCTGTGTGGGTAGGTTATTTGTGGCTGCTCGGTTGGAGAAGAGATCCGCAAGCCTTTCTGCCTCCTGGGGTGAGCCAGTGGTGGTGGTACAGTTGTGCCAGATGTTCTATTGATCTGGCCCCACATCTTGCTGAGGGAGGTGTGCTCATTCAGCTCAGATCACCGTTTGAGTCAGCTTGCTTTCTTAATGCTTTTAGTTTCTTCTCTGGTGTGCTGGATTGTATCCTGTAGAAGGTGTCTGTTTGCTTTGTCTGCTGTGTCTTCTGTAGTTTTTTCTAGCACTGCAGTAGTAACAATGGTTTTGGTGTTGTCTGGCTGAGGTCTTGGTCTTGGGGATGGCCAGATCTACTGCTTCTTGAAGGGCTCGAACTAGTTCCTCATGTAGGCACCTCTCATTTATGGGTGTGATGCCCACCTAGTGCTGGTGCTCATCTTTCCATGTCTTAATTTTGCTTCTGAAAAGCTTCTAGTTGGCTTTTTGAATTTTGTACCTCCATCTTAGGTGTGGAGGCACAGGGAGCTTGCTAACCGATAAAGTGGTCAGCGTGGCAAAGTGGTTGTTGGTGAGAGAAGGGTGCAGTTGCCAGTGGGCTGAGTCTTGTAGGTAGTTGGAGAGAAGGGTGAGGTCGAGTCTCCCTCTCCTTATCTGGGTTGATTCGCTGTTGTTGAGGAGGGTAATGTCTGGGGTGTCAAGCAGTGTGTGTTACAGGTGTTGCCCATCCTCATTGATGGCCCTCGTTGAGTTGAGGAAGGGATGGTGAGCATTGAAATCTCCCCCTACTAGCATGGTGTGTGTGGCCAATGCAAATAATTCTGTGATTTCTATGAGTCCCTCTGGCTCTTGTAGGTGTTAAAGATGATGATGTCACGGTCTGGTAATATGACTCCTATGACTTGTACTTCGACGCCCTGACTACAAGGCATCATGTGCATGACCTCTGTGTTTAGGATGTACGACCTGACTAGGATTTTGCAGCCTTTGGTCTGTGCTTGACCAAAGTGCTTCCTGTACATCTTTTACCCACTGAAGCAGAAGCTGTGGTGTTCCTGGAGGAATGTTTCTTGAAGGAATATGATGTCGAGGCCTTCACTGTGTGCTGCTGCTTGCAGTAGATGTTTTGTTCCTTATTCCCTGAATGTTCAATGACAGAATCTTCAGGGTGGTGCTGCTGTCCATTTATGAGCTGGACCTTGTTGAGCTATCCTGGCAGGAGGTTCCTACTCAGTGACTAGCTCTATGAGGTCCATCTCCTCTACGTCTTGTTGAGGTTTCTTGCTGGCCTTCTCTTGATGGAAGGGTACATTGAGGTGGACCTCCTGTTTCGGGGGCCTCGAGGCTTTCTTTTCTTTGCGGCTGCTGCTGTGGTTGTTCTCTCTCTTTGGGGTGAAGTGCACCTTTTAAGAGGAGCATGTGGTATGGCTACATGGAATGAATGAAGTAATGGGAGGTGTGTGAGAGATTTTGTGTGGCAGGGAATGCAAAAGGAATGAACTGTGGATTGGTAGAATGGGTGAAAATTAATACTTTGAGGTGGTTGGGTTTGTGGAAAGAATGTAAGATAGGGAGTTTACAAGGACAGTGATTATTTTTAAGTTGAAGGCTCCACGTCGAGGCCAGGCTCTAATTGAAATATAGAGAGAATTATAAAACAGGAAAAGAAAAGACAAGGGAGAGTATTATTGAATTTCTGAAGAAGTGAAAAACCTGTCTATTGAAATGTGCCAGGTCTTAGTTATTGGGAAAGACTTAAGAAAGTAGAGAGTTGCAAAGCTTCGATGTTTAGGGAAAGAAGCAGGTATCAAAACAGCCCACCCTTGAGTTGCTGATGGTCACACAATAATCAGGTGATGCTGCAGCTTGCCGAGTGTTGCATGGTCTAGTGAGTGGTGAAGGCACACAAGGAGCCAGCTCTCAGGAGCAAAAACCAAAGTAACACCTATAGAAGAGGGAAAGTGAACCACACATGAAAAAAGGAGAAAAAGTGTAGGGAATAGGACAGAACCTTGAGGGACACCACTGTTGATAGAGAAAAGGGGGAGGCTGATCCATCAACAATCACAAGAGATAGATCGACCATGGAGGAAGGTAGATATGAAGGAGCAAAGTGAGGGAGGTAAGCCAAAAGAGGGAAGCTTAAAGATGAGACCCCAACACCACACCCTGTCAAAAGCCATAGATATGCCAAGGGCAACTACACATGACTCTCCAAAATCTTTCAGGGATGATTGCAAAACATTGGTAAAATAGAAAAGAACATCACCACTCAATCTCACCTTACAGAAGCTTACTGGTAATCAGAGAGAAGGCATATTTTCAAGGTGTTTAAGGATATGGGATTTGCATAGGGATTCAAAGACTTTGGAAATGGTAGATGTCAAAGCAAGAGGACTATAGTTAGAGGGGTCAGAACGGTCACCCTTCTTAGGGATGGGATGTATTAGTGCATGCTTCCAAGGGGAAGGAAAAGGTTTGGGTTTAACATAGAAATGGAACAGATTAGGAAGCACAGGTGCAAGTTCAGAGGTACAATCTTCCATTACATGGGGATGGATGCCATTGGGACCATAAGCCTTGCTTGTGTCCAAAGAAAGAAGCGCCTTACGGACAGTCGGAAAGGAGATTATGGGAAGAGGCATAGGATTAGTAGGAGGTGAAGGAACGTTAGGGGAATGATAGTATGATTAAAGGGATTGGTGTGAAAGGAAGAGTATGATTAAAGGGATTGGTGTAAAAGGAAGACTACCTGGGACTTAGGGAAATTGAGTTGAAGAATACTGTAGGGAGAGAAATGGAGGAAGGATGCATAGAATAATGTATGGGGAGATGCTTTTGCTGTTGATAGGAGTTCCAGGAGGGAATGGGCATCAGAGATATAAATAGACAGATTAACCTCCCACATCTATTATATTGTTATTTTGCAACAAAAGGATACAGATCTCTCATGGATTCATATACAAATGTTGGCATTCCTACTTTGTTATTTATATTTATTATACTTAGTCACTGTCTCACCTTTTAGTGAGTTAGCAAAAGGAAGCAGATGAAAGAATGGCCCAACCCACCCACATACACATGCATAAACACCCACACACGCACATATACATACCTATACATTTCAATGTATACATACATATACATACACAGACATATACATATATATACACATGTACATATTCATACTTGCTGCCTTCATCCATTCCCGTTGCCACCCGGCCACACGTGAAACAGCACCCCCCTCCCCCTGCAAGTGCACGAGTTAGTACTAGGAAAAGACAACAAAGGCCTTATTCATTCATACACAATCTCTAACTGTCATGTGTACTGCACCAAAACCACAGCTCCCTTTCCACATCCAGGCCCCATAAAACTTTCCATGGTTTACCCCAGATGTTTCATACGCCCTGGTTCAATTCATTGACAGCGTGTTGACCCCATTATACCACATCGTTCCAATTCACTCTATTCCTTGCACTCCTTTCACCCTCCTGTATGTTCAGGCCCTAATCTCTCAAAATCTTTTTCACTCCATCCTTCCACCTCCAATTTGGTTTCCCACTTCTCGTTCCCTCCACTCTGACACATATATCCTCTTTGTCAATCTTTCCTCACTCATTCTCTCCATGTGAACAAACCATTTCAATACTTCATCTTCTGCTATCTCAACCACACTTTTTATTACCACACATCTCTCTTACCCTTTCATTACTTACTCAATCCAACCACCTCACACCACATATTGTCCTCAAACATTTCATTTCCAACACATCCACCCTCCTCCTCACAACTGTATATATAGCCCATGCCTCTTGTGTAAATGCAAGGATGAATCAGTGTAACTGCTTTTATAAATGGTATGCCAGAATTTCAGGCTAACATTGGCATTTCTATTTTAGACTTACAGGACTAACAATGCCTTCACTGGAGATTGCAACCAATGTTCCCAAAGACAAAGTAACCCCAACATTGCTGCTAGACCTTAGTAAGGTGCTTAGTGCTTCTGTTGGGAAGCCTGAACAGGTAGGTGCTCTTATTTAATGTCTCTTATTTTTATTTTATAAATGGGTTAGAAATTTCATTCCGTGTGTTCCTCAGTAGACAAGCTGAATTTGGATTGATGCTGTAGCTTGTAATTTCTTTTCTAAGGTCACCCTTGAATGAACAAATATGAATGCTACCCCATGAGGTGCTGTTGGTATATTAAACCCTACTACTTATGGGTAGACTGTATTAATGTTTTTAAGTTAGAGAAAACATGTGGCCAAATTTGACTTCGACACTTTATTTCTTGAAATAATACATAAAGTATATCATATCACTTTCTTCACCAGGTTGTATAGATTTAGAGGAATATTCATTGTTTGTATAAAGTTGCACTCTGACGCAGTTAGCTGTCTTTTCTGTCTGCTTCACCCACATGTGGACTACTGGCATTCTCTCCACAAACATACAGTCTCTCCTTGTCATACATAACATTTGACAACACTTAACTTATATAGCTCATTCTTCGTAATTAACTTTTCGTGTAGTGAGCACTATGCACTTGCATTGCCTTTTGGCCAAGTGTTAGGAGCGATAGACAGTAGTAGTAGGTAAGAACTTTTAGGCAGGAGCATTAGGTAGTAACATAAGGTAGAGATAGTTGGTAGGACGTTAGGCAGGAGCATTAGGTAGAAGTAGGCTGCAGAAACATTAGGTAGGAGCCTCTGTAAACACTGTGCTAGACGTCCTCTGCCAGTGGCCTGTTAAGGTTAAGGCACTAAAGGCTTAGAAGCAGCACGAGTTCACTAGTTATGGAGACTCTATTGCCATGGTCACCCCCCTTTAGGGAGTTCCAGTTGGGAATAGGGGTCAGAGATATAGATAGATAATAGATAGTGTGATCTGTGATAATCAGTACATCGTGATGCAGTAAGAAGTACATATACTGGATTTTGTTAGGAAGTGTGTAATCATGTTATATTTGCTAAGATTTCACCTGTAAATATATTTACTAAGATTTCACTTATAAAATGTATTTGTCCAAAGATCTATCAGGTTAATCAGCAGTTTCTTTGGATCATGTTGAATTAATCAGCATTGATACTTTATGATAGTGTTATGGAAAAAAAGTGTATAGTGAAGTAGGAATGCTTAAAAAGTTTCATAGGTGATGTAAAACTTGTATGGACATTGATAAGAATTAGTTTGTTGATTGCACTGTAATTGCATTGTATTTGAGTATCATAACATTTACTCTTAAGTAATTATATTGAACATTGCTTTTGATACTGCACATAATTTTAGATATTAATTGGTTTACTTGAATGAAAGCCTGAAATTTTGTTGGATGTTCCTCATGAGAATATTACAAGCATTTATTTTTCATACTGTGTCATATGATTTGTTAGTGTTTTAATATGTTAAGTTTCTGCAGGATTTCATCCTCTGAAATAATGCTGCCTCCCTTTTCATAAATGCTATCTCCTTGCTTTTGTTAGCATTCATCATTTACTTTGTAATCCCTTTTGTATTCCTCGATACCTATTGTCATTATCATCGACACAAAACATATTATTCCTTTTCTTATCTACTCCAGTCTCTGTTTGTTACTGAGATCCACATTACTTCAAACAGAAATTCAACTTTAAACTACTCACACAATCCTGCATTTATCATGATACATCATCTTTTCAGTAAGTTGCATTACATTGTATAGTATTCATTCAGCCATTACTGCTGTAAACATTTTGCACAGCCAAATGATATTCAATTGATATGCTTTTCACTGGTCCATAAATGTTACACACACACTTTTTCTAACATTCTCTTCCATCATTCTTTTTCAGTTACTGGTCCAGTTTACATTGTACCTTAAACTTTAAATTGATGGAGAAACTTGAGTTAGTCATTTTGCTGTTTAGTAATCCAAGCAAGTGGAATCCTTTTTTTTCTTTTAAATAATATTTCAGTGTATTACAAAACACTAGCCTTCTGCAGTGTTGATGAATTGTCTTATTACAGTATTGTTGTGTACGAGTGGTCCCAGATCAGTTGATGACTTTTGGTGGCAGCACCGAACCATGTGCCCTGGCTGTTCTCAAGTGCATTGGTAAACTGGGTGTAGAAGAAAACAAGGCTCATGCTGCAAAAGTGTATGAATTTATGGAGAAAAATCTTGGGATTCCAAATGACAGGTAGGAATGGTCATACAAAGTTCCTTTAGCATAGGTCAAGACTGTGTATAAGAACTGCAATTGGTACCAAGGTAGTGCTAAACCAACATGTTATTAATCTCAACATTCTTTGGTAATTATATTAATAGTCTAAGAACACCCTTCACCTTCTCAGATTGTGAAAAGAAAATAAACCTTCTGGTTACCCATTATATTTGAATAATTTTTGGAATAGAATGGAAGGGCTTTCATGATGGAAACAGAGATAAAACATTTTGAAATCATTGTGAATGAATGGATATGAAAGGATTGAGTGAGACTTGTGTAAGTTAAAAAGGAATGACAGAAACTGTATTATAGATGATTATTATATTGAATTGCTTAAGTGTAGAGAATTTTGTTGATACTAATTTAAATGAATTGTTAAAAATTTTATGGGCAGGAGTATGATTTGCATTTTTACCCCATTTGATGAAATTCAAGTAGCATTCACTGTAAATCCTCCAGCTTCCATTCGTGTTACTTATGTATTTTTTTTTTCTTTCATACTTGATTACTGTTTCCTGCATTAGTCCCAGGAACAGATGAAGAAAGGCTACATCCACTCTCAAGCTGTCATGTGTAATACACTGAAACCACAGCTTCCTTTTCAGAACCAGGCACCAAAGACCTTTCCATGGGTTACCCCATATGCTTTATATACTTTGGTTCAATCTATTGATTGGATTTTGACCCCAGTGTACTACATTGTTCCAATTCAATCTATACCATGCATACCTTTTACCCACTTGCATGATGAGGCCTGATAACTCAAAATCTTTTTCATTTCATCCTTCCATCTTCAGTTTGATCTCCCTGTTTTTGTTCCCTCCACTTCTGACACGTGTCCTCTTTGTCAACCTTTCCCATTCATTCTTTCTATATGGCCAACCCAATTCAGCACGCTTGATTCAGCTATCTCAACCACACTTTTTATTACCACACCTTCCTCTTACCCTTGATCAAACCACGTCACACCATAAATTTTCCTCAGACATTTCTTTTCCACCATATCCGCTCTCCTCCGCACAGCCTTGTCAAACATTGTTCACTGTAATTCCTTCTGCTTCCACTTTTGTTGCTGATGTATAACTTTTCATTTTTCTCCATCTAATATTTTGATATGCCAGATGTGCATGGACACCCTTCGAGCTCTCACTCATTTTACCTATGTAAGTCTTTAAATTTTTCACCATCTAGTATTTTTACAAATGCAAAGGAGACAAAGGTGAATGTTCAAATTACAGAGGCATAAGTTTGTTGAGTATTCCTGGGAAATTATGTGGGAGGGTATTGATTGATAGGGTGAAGGCATGTATATAGAGCATCAGACTGGGAAAGATCAGTGTGGTTTCAGAGTGGTAGATCAGGTGTTTGCTTTGAAGAATGTGTATGAGAAATACTTTGAAAAAACAGAGGGATTTGTATTTGGCATTTATGGATCTGGAGGAGGCATATGATAGGGTTCATAGAGATGCTTTGTGGAAGGTCTTAAGGGTATATGGTGTGGGAGGTAAGCTGCTAGAGGCAGTGAAAAGTTTTTATCAAGGATGTAAGGCATGTGTATGAGTAGGAAGAGAGGAGAGTGATTTGTTCCTATTGAATGTTGGTCTGCGGCAGGGGTGTGTGATGTCCCCATGCCTGTTTAATTTGTTCATGGAAGGGATGGTTAGGGAGGTAAAGGCAAGAGTTTTGGAGAAAGGGGCCAATATGCAGCCTGTTAGGGATGAGAGGGCCTGGGAAGTGTGCCAGATGTTGTTCGGCGATGATACAGCTCTAGTGGCTGATTTGAGTGAAAAACTGCAGAAGTTTATGACTGAGTTTGGAGAAGTGTGTGAAAGGAGAAAGTTGAGAGTAAATGTGAATAAAAGCAAGGTTATTACTTTCAGTAGGATTGAGTGAGGAAAGATCGACAAAGAGGATATATGTGTTAGAGGTGGAGGGAACAAGGAGAAGCGGAAGACCAAACTGGAGGTGGAAGGATGGAATGAAAAAGACTGTGAGCGATCGGAGCCTGAACATACTGGAGGGTGAGAGATGTGCAAGGAATAGAGTGGATTGGAACAATGTGCTTTAACATGTTGATGTGCTGTTGGACTGAACCAGGGTATGTAAAATGTCGGGTAAACCATGGAAAGGTCTGTAGGGCCTGGATCTGGATAGGGAGCTGTGGTTTCGGTGCATTACACATGACAGCTAGAGACTGAGTGTGAACAAAAGTGGCCTTTTTTGTCTGTTTTCCTGGCACTGCCTTGGTGAAGCAGGGGGTAGCAATGCTGTTTCCTGTGGGGTGGGGTAGTGCCAGGAATGGATGAAGGCAAGCAAGTATGAATATGCACATATGTATATACTTGTATCTTTTGATATGTATGTATATGTGCTTGTATGGGCATTATGTGTATATATGTTTATATGAGTGGATGGGCCATTCTTCTGTTTTCTGGTGCTACCTCGCTGATGTGGGAAACGGCAATTAAGTATATATAGTTTTATATATATATATATATATATATATATATATATATATATATATATATATATATATATATATATATATATCTTTCTTTCAAACTACTCGCCATTTCCCGCATTAGCGAGGTAGCGTTAAGAACAGAGGAATGGGCCTTTGAAGGAATACCCTCACCTGGCCCAATTCTCTGTTCCCTCTTTTGGAAAATTAAAAAAAAACGAGAGGGGAGGATTTCCAGCCCCCCGCTCCCTCCCCTTTTAGTCGCCTTCTACGACACGCAGGGAATATGTGGGAAGTATTCTTTCTCCCCTATCCCCAGGGATATATATATATATATATATATATATATATATATATGTATATATATATATATATATATATATATATATATATATATATATATATATATATATATATATATATATATATATATTATCCCTGGGGATAGGGGATTAAGAATACTTCCCACGTATTCCCTGCGTGTCGTAGAAGGCGACTAAAAGGGGAGGGAGCGGGGGGCTGGAAATCCTCCCCTCTCGTTTTTTTTTTTTTTTTAATTTTCCAAAAGAAGGAACAGAGGGGGCCAGTTGAGGATATTCCTTCAAAGGCCCAGTCCTCTGTTCTTAGCGCTACCTCGCTAACGCGGGAAATGACGAATAGTTTAAAAGAAAGAAAATATATATATATATATATATATATATATATATATATATATATATATATATATATATATATATATATATATATATAAAGCAAGGTTATTACTTTCAGTAGGATTGAGTGAGGAAAGATCGACAAAGAAGTCTGTTGTGGATGAGAGAGCTTGGGAAGTGAGTCAGTTGTTGTTCGCTGATGATACAGCGCTGGTGGCTGATTCATGTGAGAAACTGCAGAAGCTGGTGACTGAGTTTGGTAAAGTGTGTGAAAGAAGAAAGTTAAGAGTAAATGTGAATAAGAGCAAGGTTATTAGGTACAGTAGGGTTGAGGGTCAAGTCAATTGGGAGGTAAGTTTGAATGGAGAAAAACTGGAGGAAGGAAAGTGTTTTAGATATCTGGAAGTGGATCTGGCAGTGGATGGAACCATGGAAGCGGAAGTGGATCATAGGGTGGGGGAGGGGGGCCGAAAATCCTGGGAGCCTTGAAGAATGTGTGGAAGTCGAGAACATTATCTCGGAAAGCAAAAATGGGTATGTTTGAAGGAATAGTGGTTCCAACAATTTTGTATGGTTGCGAGGCGTGGGCTATGGATAGAGTTGTGCGCAGGAGGGTGGATGTGCTGGAAATGAGATGTTTGAGGACAATGTGTGGTGTGAGGTGATTTGATCGAGTAAGTGACGTAAGGGTACGAGAGATGTGTGGAAATAAAAAGAGGGTGGTTGAGAGAGCAGAAGAGGGTGTTTTGAAATGGTTTGGGCACATGGAGAGAATGAGTGAGGAAAGATTGACCAAGAGGATATATGTGTCGGAGGTGGAGGAAACGAGGAGAAGTGGGAGATCAAATTGGAGGTGGAAAGATGGAGTGAAAAAGATTTTGTGTGATCGGGGCCTGAACATGCAGGAGGGTGAAAGGAGGGCAAGGAATAGAGTGAATTAGAGCGATGTGGTATACCGGGGTTGACATGCTGTCAGTGGATTGAATCAAGGCATGTGTATGGGGGTGGGTTGGGCCATTTCTTTCGTCTGTTTCCTTGCGCTACCTCGCAAACGCGGGAGACAGCGACAAAGCAAAAAAAAAAAAAATAATATATATATATATATATATATATATATATATATATATATATATATATATATATATATATATAATATTTTTTTTTTTTTTTTGCTTTGCTTATATATATATATATATATATATATATATATATATATATATATATATATATATATATTTTATTTATTTATTATACTTTGTCGCTGTCTCCCGCGTTTGCGAGGTAGCGCAAGGAAACAGACGAAAGAAATGGCCCCCCCCCATACACATGTATATACATATGTCCACACACGCAAATATACATACCTACACAGCTTTCCATGGTTTACCCCAGACGCTTCACATATATATATATATATATATATATATATATATATATATATATATATATATATATATATATATATATATATATATATATCTTTCTTTCAAACTATTCGCCATTTCCCGCATTAGCGAGGTAGCGTTAAGAACAGAGGACTGGGCCTTTGAGGGAATACCCTCACCTGGCCCAATTCTCCGTTCCTTCTTTTGGAAAATTAAAAAAAAGAAAAAAAAAAAACGAGAGGGGAGGATTTCCAGCCCCCCGCTCCCTCCCCTTTTAGTCGCCTTCTACGACACGCAGGGAACACGTGGGAAGTATTCTTTCTCCCCTATCCCCAGGGATAATATATATATATATATATATATATATATATATCCCTGGGGATAGGGGATTAAGAATACTTCCCACGTATTCCCTGCGTGTCGTAGAAGGCGACTAAAAGGGGAGGGAGCGGGGGGGGCTGGAAATCCTCCCCTCTCATTTTTTTTTTTTTTTTTTTTTTTTTTCCAAAAGAAGAAACAGAGGGGGCCAGGTGAGGATATTCCAAAAAAGGCCCAGTCCTCTGTTCTTAACGCTACCTCGCTAACGCGGGAAATGGCAAATAGTTTAAAAAAAAAAAAATATATATATATATATATATATATATATATATATATATATATATATCTTTTTCTTTTAAACTATTCGCCATTTCCCACGTTTGCGAGGTAGCGTTAAGAACAGAGGACTGGGCCTTTTTTGGAATATCCTCACCTGGCCCCCTCTAACGCGGGAAATGGCGAATAGTTTAAAAGAAAAAGAAAAATATATATATATTATTATTATTATTATTATTTTGCTTTGTCGCTGTCTCCCGCGTTTGCGAGGTAGCGCAAGGAAACAGACGAAAGAAATGGCCCAACCCACCCCCATACACATGTATATACACACACGTCCACACACGCAAATATACATACCTATACATCACAATGTACACATATATATACACACACAGACACATACATATATACCCATGCACACTTCACACTGTCTGCCTTTATTCATTCCCATCGCCACCTCGCCACACATGGAATACCATCCCCCTCCCCCCTCATGTGTGCGGGGTAGTGCTTGGAAAAGACAACAAAGGCCTCATTTGTTCACACTCAGTCTCTAGCTGTCATGCAATAATGCCCGAAACCATAGCTCCCTTTCCACATCCAGGCCCCACACAGCTTTCCATGGTTTACCCCAGATGCTTTACCTGCCCTGATTCAATCCACTGACAGCACGTCAACCCCGGTATACCACATCGATCCAATTCACTCTATTCCTTGCCCGCCTTTCACCCTCCTGCATGTTCAGGCCCCGATCACTCAAAATCTTTTTCACTCCATCTTTCCACCTCCAATTTGGTCTCCCACTTCTCCTCGTTCCCTCCACCTCTGACACATATATCCTCTTGGTCAATCTTTCCTCATTCATTCTCTCCATGTGCCCAAACCATTTCAAAACACCCTCTTCTGCTCTCTCAACCACGCTCTTTTTATTTCCACACATCTCTCGTACCCTTACGTTACTTACTCGATCAAATCACCTCACACCACACATTGTCCTCAAACATCTCATTTCCAGCACATCCATCCTCCTGCGCACAACTCTATCCATAGCCCACGCCTCGCAACCATACAACATTGTTGGAACCACTATTCCTTCAAACATACCCATTTTTGCTTTCCGAGATAATGTTCTCGACTTCCACACATTCTTCAAGGCTCCCAGGATTTTTGCCCCCTCCCCCACCCTATGATCTACTTCCGCTTCCATGGTTCCATCCGCTGCCAGATCCATTCCCAGATATCTAAAACACTTAACTTCCTCCAGTTTTTCTCCATTCAAACTTACCTCCCAATTGACTTGACCCTCAACCCTACTGTACCTAATTACCTTGCTCTTATTCACATTTACTCTTAACTTTCTTCTTTCACACACTTTACCAAACTCAGTCACCAGCTTCTGCAGTTTCTCACATGAATCAGCCACCAGCGCTGTATCATCAGCGAACAACAACTGACTCACTTCCCAAGCTCTCTCATCCCCAACAGACTTCATATTTGCCCCTCTTTCCAAAACTCTTGCATTTACCTCCCTAACAACCCCATCCATAAACAAATTGAACAACCATGGAGACATCACACACCCCTGCCGCAAACCTACATTCACTGAGAACCAATCACTTTCCTCACTTTCTACATGTACACATGCCTTACATCTCAATGAAAACTTTTCACTGCTTCTAACAACTTGCCTCCCTCACCATATATTCTTATACCTTCCACAGAGCATCTCGATCAACTGTATCATATCTATCATATGCCTTCTCCAGATCCATAAATGCTACATACAAATCCATTTGCTTTTCTAAGTATTTCTCACATACATTCTTCAAAGCAAACACCTGATCCACACATCCTCTACCACTTCTGAAACCACACTGATCTTCCCCAATCTGATGCTCTGTACATTCCTTCACCCTCTCAATCAATACCCTCCCATATAATTTCCCACGAATACTCAACACACTTATGCCTTTGGAATTTGAGCACTCACTCTTATCCCCTTTGCCTTTTTACAATGGCACTATGCAAGCATTCCGCCAGTCCTCAGGCACCTCACCATACATTATATAACCTTACCAACCAGTCAACAATACAGTCACCCCCTTTTTTAATAAATTCCATTGCAATACCATCCAAACCTGCTGCCTTGCCGGCTTTCATCTTCCGCAAAGCTTTTACTACCTCTTCTCTGTTTACCAAACCCTCTGTTTACCTAACCCTCTCACTTTGCACACCACCTCGACCAAAACACCCTATATCTGCCACTCTATCATCAAACACATTCAACAAACCTTCAAAATACTCACCCCATCTCCTTCTCACATCACCACTACTTGTTATCACCTCCCCATTAGCCCCCTTCACTAAAGTTCCCATTTGTTCCCTTGTCTTACGCACTTTATATACCTCCTTCCAAAACATCTTTTTATCCTCCCTAAAATTTAATGATACTTTCTCTCCCCAACTCTCATTTGCCCTCTTTTTCACCTCTTGCACCTTTCTCTTGACCTCCTGCCTCTTTCTTTTATACATCTTCCCGTCATTTGCATTATTTCCCTGCAAAAATTGTCCAAATGCCTCTCTCTTCTCTTTCACTAATAATCTTACTTCTTCATCCCAGCACTCACTACTCTTTCTAATCTGCCCACCTCCCATGCTTCTCATGCCACAAGCATCTTTTGTGCAAGCCATCACTATTTCCCTAACTACATCCCATTCTGCACTCAGTCTCTCCTGGTACTTCCTCATACAAGTCTCCTTCCCAAGCTCACCTACTCTCACCACTCTTTTCACCCCACCATTCTCTCTTCTTTTCTGAAAACCTCTACAGATCTTCACCTTTGCCTCCACAAGATAATGATCAGACATCCCTTCAGTTGCACCTCTCAGCACATTAACATTCAAAAGTCTCTCTTTCGCGCACCTATCAATTAACGCGTAATCCAATAACGCTCTCTGGCCATCTCTCCTACGTACATACGTATACTTATGTATATCTCTCTTTTTAAACCAGGTATTCCCAGTCACCAGTCCTTTTTCAGCAGATAAATCTACAAGCTCTTCACCATTTCCATTCACAACACTGAACACCCCATGTACACCAATTATTCCCTCAGCTGCCACATTACTCACCTTTGCATTCAAATCACCCACCACTATAACCTGGTCTTGTGCTTCAAAACTACTAACACACTCACTCAGCTGCTCCCAAAACACTTGCCTCTCATGATCTTTCTTCTCATGCCCAGGTGCATATGCACCAATAATCACCCATCTCTCTCCATCCACTTTCAGTTTTACTCATATCAATCTAGAGTTTACTTTCTTACAATCTATCACATACTCCCACTATATATATATAGTTATTCAGTTGTATGCGAGAACCACATAAGCATATAATTTTTGTTATTAATATGAAAAATTATATTTTGCCCTTGAATCTTAATGCTTTTTGGTATTTCAAATTTCCCGTCAGTGTCAGTGCACTTTCTTAAACTTGCAGAATTCATAGCAGCCACCTTTCTTCAGAAGCATTTTTTTTTTTTTTGCATTCTCACATTTTTTAAGTCTGTCCCAGCACCAAAAAAACCCACTATTTTTTTCAACTTTTCATCCAGTTTATTAAAGAGAACAGCATCAGTTACATCGAATAACTGTTGGCTAAACTTCGATAACATATTACTTCATCTTGGTTTGGCAGAACTCAGTACTCCCTGTTCAAAACATTTTGGAAGAAAGTTGAGTGAAAAGTTCAGGGAAAATAAGGAATTGTACTGGAAGGGGATGACAAAGGAAAGAGGTGGATGTAAGAGTGGAAATGTTATGTGAGAAGTAATGTGAATCAAAAGGAGGAAGTGAAATGAAGATGGAAGTAGTATTTTGAAGAACTGATGAATGTTTGAGGAGGTGAGGCAGTAGTTTTTACATTTATGGTTATTGAAGTATAAAGATAAAAGTTCAAGGGTCGAAAGCAAGAAGGGAGGTAAAAAGAGGTTATAATAAGGATGAAGGTAGGAAAGGCACTTGGAGTGGATGGGATTACGGTGGAGAAAGTGTGATAGAGTGAATACATTCGATATGTAAGTTAGCTTAGAAAAAGAAGGATGTGCCTAAGGATTGGGTGAAAATTATTATTGTTCCTTTATTCAAAAGAAACGGTGCTAAGGATATATGTAGTAGTTATAGGAGAATAAGTTTGTTAAGTATACCAGGAAAAGTGTATGCAAGATTGTTGATTGATAGAGCGATAGATGTTACTGAATGCACAATAATTGAGGAACAAGAAGATTAGGAAAGGTAGGGTATGTGTAGATCAGATTTTTCTGGTGAAAATGGCTGTGGAAAAGTATTGTGGAGAAAGCATGTGACAGAATTGAGTGGCATTCTTTATGGAATCTGTTAAGGGTATGTGAGGTAGGGGACAACTGTTGAATGGTGTGAAAGCCTTCTATTGATTAGCAATGCATTTGTAAGGGTGGATGACAGTTGAGCAAAACTTTTGGAATACATGTAGGGGTGAGGCAAAGTTTTGTGATGTCATGGTGGCTTTTTAACATATATATAGATGGAGGCTTAAGAGAAGTGGAAACTAGGGAAAGGGGGTTCAGAGACAGAGTGTGGTGGTGAGGGGACAGGAAAACTACCACCTACATCGATAAAAAAAACGAACTTCAGATCTTGCTAACTGCAACATCTGTTGAGCCTTCTCATTACTATATGAGATTCGTTTTCTAATGTATGCTAAATTTCATTTAAGCTTTCAATTTTATGATTACAAAATATAGGTAATCCTTTATAACAAAAGTGGGGAAGAATAGGATAGTTATGATGATAGAATGTGAATGCATTAATTCATATTCAACTGAGCCACAGGCTTAGACCTACACAAACAAGATGTTTCGCTCCCTTACCTCTTTCTTCATTTTTACAACCACCCCCAGAAAAATAAATTATTAAATCTAAAAATTATTAAATTTAGATTTTTTTAATTTACTGTATACCAAACATTCATTAGAGCCCTTCAGTTGTCATTATCAAAGAGGTGAGTTTGGAATGGATAGATATGAATGAAACAAAGCCTTATTATATCATAATATAAACTCACACTGCCTATATTGTTACATATTGAAAAATTTTAAAATTGTAAACACTTTGAAAGTATTCAGATACTGTTTTTTGATGAGAAAGAGACAAGTTATAGAAATGTTTAATTTATTTAGATTGTCATAAAAATTCATAAAATACAGAGATAGCAAATAGTATTTTCATAAGTGACATTAGCCAATTAATTTTTTCTCATGGAAACAAAGCATACATGCAAATAAATACAATAGAAAAATGCAGAAAATAGAAAAATGGAGAGAGATGGGTGATTATTGGTGCATATGCACCTGGACATGAGAAGAAAGATCATGAGAGGCAAGTGTTTTGGGAGCAGCTGAGTGAGTGTGTTAGTAGTTTTGATGCACAAGACCGGGTTAAAGTGATGGGTGATTTGAATGCGAAGGTGAGTAATGTGGCAGTTGAGGGAATAATTGGTATACATGGGGTGTTCAGTGTTGTAAATGGAAATGGTGAAGACTTTGTAGATTTATGTGCTGAAAAAGGACTGGTGGTTGGGAATACCTGGTTTAAAAAGAGAGATATATATAAGTATACGTATGTATGCGTAGTGTCAATTGATAGGTGCGCGAAAGAGAGACTTTTGGATGTTGATGTGCTGAGAGGTGCAACTGGAGGGATGTCTGATCATTATCTTGTGGAGGCAAAGGTGAAGATTTGTAGAGGTTTTCAGAAAAGATGAGAGAATGTTGGGGTGAAGAGAGTGGTGAGAGTAAGTGAGCTTGGGAAGGAGACTTGTGTGAGGAAGTACCAGGAGAGACTGAGTTCAGAATGGAAAAAAGTGAGAACAAAGGACGTAAGGGGAGTGGGGGAGGAATGGGATGTATTTAGGGAAGCAGTGATGGCTTGTGCAAAAGATGCTTGTGGCATGAGAAGCGTGGGAGGTGGGCAGATTAGAAAGGGTAGCAAGTGATGGGATGAAGAAGTAAGATTAATAGTGAAAGAGAAGAGAGAGACATTTGGGCGATTTTTGCAGAGAAGTAATGCAGATGACTGGGAGGTGTATAAAGGAAAGAGGCAGGAGGTCAAGAGAAAGGTGCAAGAGGCGAAAAAGAGGGCAAATGAGAGTTGGGGTGAGAGAGTATCATTAAATTTTAGGGAGAATAAAAAGATGTTTTGGAAGGAGGTAAATAAAGTGCATAAGACAAAGGAACAAAGAGGAACATCAGTGAAAGGGCTAATGGGGAGGTTATAACAAGTAGTGGTGATGTGAGAAGGAGATGGAGTGAGTATTTTGAAGGTTTGTTGAAAGTGTTTGATGATAGAGTGGCAGATATAGGGTGTTTTGGTCGAGATGGTGTGCAAAGTGAGAGGGTTAGGGAGAATTATTTAGTAAACAGGAAAGAGGTAGTAAAAGCTTTGTGGAAGATGAAAGCCGGCAAGGCAGTGGGTTTGGATGGTATTGCAGTGGAATTTATTAAAAAAGGGGGTGACTATTGTTGACTGGTTGGTAAGGTTATTTAATGTATGTATGACTCATGGTGAGGTGCCTAAGGACTGGCGGAATGCTTGCTTAGTGCTATTGTACAAAGGCAAAGGGGATAAGAGTGAGTGCTGAAATTACAGAGGTATAAGTTTGTTGAGTATTCCTGGGAAATTATATGGGAGGGTATTGATTGAGAGGGTGAAGGCATGTACAGAACATCAGATTGGGGAAGAGCAGTGTGGTTTCAGAAGTGGTAGAGGATGTGTGGATCAGGTGTTTGTTTTGAAAAATGTATGTGAGAAATACTTAGAAAAGCAAATGGATTTGTATGTAGCTTTTATAGATCTGGAGAAGGCATATGATAGAGATGCTCTGTGGAAGGTATTAAGAATATATGGTGTGGGAGGTAAGTTATTAGAAGCAGTGAAAAGTTTTTATCGAGGATGTAAGGCATGTGTACGTGTAGGAAGAGAGGAAAGTGATTGGTTCACAGTGAATGTTGGTTTGCGGCAGGGGTGCGTGATGTCTCCATGGTTGTTTAATTTGTTTATGGATGGGGTTGTTAGGGAGGTGAATGCAAGAGTCTTGGAAAGAGGGGCAAGTATGCAGTCTGTTGTGGATGAAAGAGCTTGGGAAGTGTCAGTTGTTGTTCGCTGATGATACAGCGCTGGTGGCTGATTCGGGTGAGAAACTGCAGAAGCTGGTGACTGAGTTTGGTAAAGTGTATGAAAGAAGAAAGCTGAGAGTAAATGTGATTAAGAGCAAGGTTATTAGGTACAGTAGGGTTGAGGGACAAGTCAGCTGGGAGGTAAGTTTGAATGGAGAAAAACTGGAGGAAGTGAAGTCTTTTAGATATCTGGGAGTGGATTAGGTAGCGGATGGAACCATGGAAGCGGAAGTGAATCATAGGGTGGGGTAGGGGGCGGAAGTTCTGGGACCATTGAAAAATGTGTGGCAGTCGAGAATGTTATCTTGGAAAGCAAAAATGGGTATGTTTGAAGGAATAGTGGTTCCAACAATGTTATATGGTTGCGAGGCGTGGGCTATAGATAGAGTTGTGTGGAGGAGGGTGGATGTGCTGGAAATGAGATGTTTGAGGACAATATGTGGTGTGAGGTGGTTTGATCAAGTAAGTAATGAAAGGGTAAGAGAGATGTGTGGTAATAAAATGAGTGTGGTTGAGAGAGCAGAAGAGGGTGTTTTGAAATGGTTTGGTCACATGGAGAGAATGAGTGAGGAAAGATTGACCAAGAGGATATATGTGTAAGAGGTGGAGGGAACGAGGAAAAGTGGGAGACCAAATTGGAGGTGGAAAGATGGAGTGAAAAAGATTTTGAGTGATTGGGGCCTGAAAATGCAGGAGGGTGAAAGGCATGTAAGGAATAGAGTGAATTGGAATGATTTGGTATACCTGGGTCGATGTGCTGGCAGTGGATTGAACCAGGGCATGTGAAGAGTCTGAGGTAACCCATGGAAAGTTTGGTGGGGCCTGGATGTGGAAAGGGAGCTGTGGTTTTGGTGCATTATACATGACAGCTAGAGACAGTGTGAACAAATGTGGCCTTTGTTGTCTTTTCCTAGTGCTGCCTCGCGCACATGTGGGGGGAGGGGGTTTTCATTTTCGTGTGTGGCGGGGTGGCGACGGGAATGAATAAAGGGCAGACAGTATGAATTATGTATATGTGTATATATGTATATGTCTGTGTGTGTATATATAGTATACGTTGAGATGTATAGATATATATATATGCTGTGTGTGGACGTGTATGTATATACATGTGTATGTGGGTGGGTTGGGCCATTCTTTCTGCTGTGTCCTTGCGCTACCTCACTAATGGGGAGACAGTGACAAAGTATGATAAATAAATAAAGAAAAATGCAACATGAACTGGAAAGGAAAAAGTTTTTGTAATACACAAAATCCTATAATAGTTATCAATTTGTTGCAACTGAGAAACACATTAAACAAGAGTACAGCACTAAGTCTTACTACCATTAGTTTCTTGTGATACAGTTAACATTAATATAGGTGATGTTTTCTTTATTTTAGCAGATTTTAGTAAAATTGCCATTTATATTTGTGAGTTTTATTATAGATAATTTTATGAGTTTTTCAGTGCTGTTTAGTATAGTTGAAACTAAAATATGGAGTAAGACAATGATCTTAGCTTAGCCTGATAGTAGGGAGAGGTATAAGATCAGGGAAAATGCATTGGTTAAATAGTAGGGAAAAAATGTTTTTGCCATACGCTTATAAAGTGGGCAGGGCTTTGACGTGGAGGAAAATTGTGGGGTACAAACAGTGAAATAAGGTATAGCTTGGATCCTAACAAAACCTGACTTAGGGTACATATACCTAGTCTAGACCGTGCAGCCAAATGCAAGCCATGTTCACGAAACCTAGGCTGTGTCTGCCTAACCTCATAAGACAATGATTTTAATAATTCATTCCAAATCATCCTCCCACGTGATCCAGTTGAACTGAATAACTGTAAGAGGTTTCTTAGTATCATTAGTCATTAATTAGTGAAATTAAACAAGTAGTACCCAAATCTTTGCTTCGGTAATGGGGGTTGGCTATGATCACAGTGGATATCGAGTCAGTGAATTGAAATAATGAAATCACAGCGTATGTTATCCTTGAATAGGCTGCAGTATCTGAAATCTTTCATTTATTTATTATTTTTATTTTACTTTGTCGCTGTCTCCCGCGTTAGCGAGGTAGCGCAAGGAAACAGATGAAAGAATGGCCCAACCCACCCACATACACATGTATGTACATACATGTCCACACACCCAAATATACATACCTATACATCTCAACATATACATATATTTACACACACAGACATATACATATATACACATGTACGTAATTCATACTGTCTTTATTCATTCCCATCACCACCCTGCCACACAAGAAATAATAACCCCCTTCCCCCGCATGTGCATGAGGTAGTGCTGGGAAAAGACAACAAAGGCCACATTCGTTCACACTCAGTCTCTAGCTGTCATGTATAATGCACCGAAATCACAGCTTCCTTTCCACAACTAGGCCCCACAGAACTTTCCATGGTTTACCCCAGACGATTCACATGCCTGGGTTCAATCCATTGACAGCATTTCGAAGTCTTTCATTTATTTATTTATTTATTTTGCTTTGTTGCTGTCTCCCACGTTAGCGAGGTAGCGCAAGGAAACAGACGAAAGAATGGCCCAACCCACCCACATACACATGTATATAAATACATGTCCACACACGCACAATATACATACCTATACATCTGAATATACACATATATATACACACACAGACATATACATAAATACACATGTACATAATTCATACTGTGTGCCTTTATTTGTTCCCATTGCCACCTCGCCACACATGGAATAACAACCCCCTCCCCCCTCATGTGTGCGAGGTAGCATTAGGAAAAACACCAAAGGCCCCATTTGTTCACACTCAGTCTCTAGCTGTCATGTAATAATGCACCGAAACCACAGCTCCCTTTCCACATCCAGGCCCCACACACTTTGCATGGTTTACCCCAGACGCTTCACATGCCCTGGTTCAGTCCACTGACAGCACGTCAACCCCGGTATACCACATCGTTCCAATTCACTCTGTTCCTTGCACGCCTTTCACCCTCCTGCATGTTCAGGCCCCGATCACTCAAAATCTTTTTTAATCCATCTTTCCTCCTCCAATTTGGTCTCCCACTTCTCCTTGTTCCCTCCACCTCCGACACATATATCCTCTTGGTCAATCTTTCCCCACTCATTCTCTCCATGTGACCAAACCATTTCAAAACACCCTCTTCTGCTCTCTCAACCACACTCTTTTTATTTCCACACATCTCTCTCACCCTTACATTACTTACTCGATCAAACCACCTCACACCACATATTGTCCTCAAACATCTCATTTCCAGCACATCCACCCTCCTGCGCACAAATCTATCCATAGCCCACGCCTCGCAACCATACAACATTGTTGGAACCACTATTCCTTTAAACACACCCATTTTTGCTTTCCGAGATAATGTTCTCGACTTCCAAACATTCTTCAAGGCTCCCAGAATTTTCGCCCCCTCCCCCACCCTATGATTCACTTCCGCTTCCATGGTTCCATCCGCTGCCAGATCCACTCCCAGATATCTAAAACACTTCACTTCCTCCAGCTTTTCTCCATTCAAACTTACCTCCCAATTGACTTGACCCTCAACCCTACTGTACGTAATAACCTTGCTCTTGTTCACATTTACTCTTAACTTTCTTCTTTCACACACTTTACCAAACTCAGTCACCAGCTTCTGCAGTTTCTTACATGAATCAGCCACAAGCGCTGTATCATCAGCGAACAACAACTGACTCACTTCCCAAACTCTCTCATCCACAACAGACTGCATATTTGCCCCTCTTTCCAAAACTCTTGCATTCACCTCCCTAACAACCCCATCTATAAACAAATTAAACAACCATGGAGACATCACACACCCCTGCCGCAAACCTACATTCACTGAGAACCAATCACTTTCTTCCTACACGTACACATGCCTTACATCCTCTATAAAAACTTTTCACTGCTTCTAACAACTTGCCTCCCACACCATATATTCTTAAAACCTTCCACAGAGCATCTCTATCAACTCTATCATATGCCTTCTCCAGATCCATAAATGCTACATACAAATCCATTTGTTTTTCTAAGTATTTCTCGCATACATTCTTCAAAGCAAACACCTGATCCACACATCCTCTACCACTTCTGAAACCACGCTGCTCTTCCCCAATCTGATGCTCTGTACATGCCTTCACCCTCTCAATCAATACCCTCCCATATAATTTACCAGGAATACTCAACAAACTTATACCTCTGTAATTTGAGCCCTCACTCTTATCCCCTTTGCCTTTGTACAATGGCACTATGCAAGCATTCCGCCAGTCCTCAGGCACCTCACCATGAATCATACATACATTAAATAACCTTACCAACCAGTCAACAATACAGTCACCCCTTTTTTTAATAAATTCCACTGCAATACCATCCAAACCTCCTGCTTTGCCGGCTTTCATCCTCTGCAAAGCTTTTACTACCTCTTCTCTATTTACCAAATCATTTTCCCTAACCCTATCACTTTGCACACCACCTCGACCAAGACACCCCACATCTGCCACTCTATCATCAAACACATTCAACAAACCTTCAAAATACTCACTCCATCTCCTTCTCACATCACCACTACTTGTTATCACCTCCCCATTAGCCCCCTTCACTGAAGTTCCCATTTGCTCCCTTGTCTTACGCACTTTATTTACCTCCTTCCAAAACATCTTTTTATTCTCCCTGAAATTTAATGATACTCCCTCACCCCAACTCTTATTTGCCCTCTTTTTCACCTCTTGCACCTTTCTCTTGACCTCCTGCCTCTTTCTTTTATACCTCTCCCACTCATTTGCATTTTTTCCCTGCAAAAATCATTCAAATGCTTCTCTCTTCTCTTTCACTAATAATCTTACTTCTTCATCCCACCACTCACTACCTTTTCTAATCAACCCACCTCCCACGCTTCTCATGCCACAAGCATCTTTTGCGCAAGCCATCACTGCTTCCCTAAATACATCCCATTCCTCCCCCACTCCCCTTACCTCCTTTGTTCTCACCTTTTTCCATTCTGTACTCAGTCTCTCCTGGTACTTCCTCACACAAGTCTCCTTCCCAAGCTCACTTACTCTCACCACTCTCTTCACCCCAACATTCTCTCTTCTTTTCTGAAAACCCCCACAAATCTTCACCTTCGCTTCCACAAGATAATGATCAGACATCCCTCCAGTTGCACCTCTCAGCACATTAACATCCAAAAGTCTCTCTTTCTTGCATCTATCAATTAACACGTAATCCAATAACGCTCTCTGGCCATCTCTCCTACTTACATACGTATACTTATGTATAACTCGCTTTTTAAACCAGGTATTCCCAATCACCAGTCCTTTTTCAGCACATAAATCTACAAGCTCTTCACCATTTCCATTTACAACACTGAACACTCCATGTATACCAATTATTCCCTTAACTGCCACATTACTCACCTTTGCATTCAAATCACCCATCACTATAACCCGGTCTTGTGCATCAAAACCACTAACACACTCATTCAGCTGCTCCCAAAACACTTGCCTCTCATGATCTTTCTTCTCATGCCCAGGTGCATATGCACCAATAATCACCCATCTCTCTCCATCAACTTTCAGTTTTACCCATATCAATCTAGAATTTACTTTCTTACACTCTATCACATACTCCCACAACTCCTGATTCAGGAGTAGTGCTACTCCTTCCCTTGCTCTTGTCCTCTCACTAACCCCTGACTTTACTCCCAAGACATTCCCAAACCACTCTTCCCCGTTACCCTTTAGCTTCGTTTCACTCAGAGCCAAAACATCCAGGTTCCTTTCCTCAAACATACTACCTATCTCTCCTTTTTTCTCATCTTGGTTACATCCACACACATTTAGACACCCCAATCTGAGCCTTCGAGGAGGATGAGCACTCCTCGCGTGACTCCTTCTTCTGTTTCCCCTTTTAGAAGGTTAAAATACAAGGATATTTACATTTTGCATGATGATTCCCGTTGCCCCAACTGTAAGCTGTTATCTGTAACTTTTTCTAAGAAACGAAAAAGGACTATGTGTTTTTTGAAATATGAGGATACATCTGACAAACAATTTTCCAAAATGCTGAAACACTAAGTAAAACTAAAGTGTTGCAAAAATTTTATGGATGTTGTGAAGTTAAATCATTGACTCCATCTTGCCTGGTTGCCATTGGTTTTATAATGAAACAGTGAATTGTCAGTCATCAGCACTTCCAAACTTTCATTATCCTCATATTTAAATGTCTTTAACTTCATACTTTATCTAAAACCATATTATTTTATGGACAGAACACATACCTTTCCTTATTCTTGGGAAAACCTGAAAAGCAAGTTCTGTGTTATTTGGCTTTCACCTTTCACAGAGGGCACATGGGTGTGATCTTCCTCTCTGTCACATTTATGTTAACTGAATTTCATTTTTATGGTTCTGTTGACATAAACAAAGAAGAAATGGCATTGCCATGTATCGAACCAACCCAGCTGTTTAAGAGCCAGTGATTACAGGGTTTTGTTTAGCTTTTCGATGTCTTACATAGTCTATGTCTTCAGCAATATTTCAAGTAATTTTCCATGTGTATCTGCTTTCATCTTCGGGACATATGGACATATTTCATCTAGACCATGAGCCTTAGACAGGTCAAACTTTTCATGGATATTTCACTGCTTTGCAACACAGTCTCCCCATTGCATCTTACTAGTAAAACTTTTTTGAACTTATTCACAGTCTTGGGGTATCCTTACAAGATCCTCTGTAACTCTCTCATACTCTACTAGCCTGGTTAGCTGTTCTTTTGACACTCTTGAATTTATGAAAAAGTTTTGGATCCCCTCCCTTGTCCAAATTCTTCATTTGTCCTTTTTTATACAGCTATACATTTATTTTGGGCATTATTGCATGACAGCTAGAGACTGAGTGTAAACGAATGGGGCCTTTGTTGTCTTTTCCTAGCGCTATCTCGGACACATGAGGGGGGAGGGGGATGGTATTCCATGTGTGGTGAGATGGCGATGGGAATGAATAAAGGCAGACAGTGTGAATTGTGTGCATGGGTATATATGTATGTGTCTGTGTGTGTATATATATGTGTACATTGAGATGTATAGGTATGTATATTTGCGTGTGTGGATGTGTATGTATATACATGTGTATGGGGGTGGGTTGGGCCATTTCTTTCGTCTGTTTCCTTGCGCTACCTCGCAAACGCGGGAGACAGCGACAAAGCAAAATAAATAAATAAATAAATATTTATTTCTTGTGTTAGCTGAAACATCACGGGCAACTGAACTCCTAATTGAGGCCATCTTATTGACTTTTCATATATGTTTACCTTAAACTGAGCTAGGTACCCATTTTATTGACCAACTGCTATGGGTGAATAAATAGCTAGGTTGAATGTGGACCGACTGCTGCAACAGGATTTGAATCTGTGTGCTTGACTCAGAACGACTTGTGCTTTCATGCTGACTGTCTGCAGTGCTGCCTATACTTTTGTTACAGCACATTGCAAATCTCCTTTGCTCTTTGACATATTTCATAGAACCACTCCTTGCTTCTCAACATACCCTCTGTATATTCTCCTTTTGCATCATTTTAACCTTCACAAGACCCTCCACCACAGTTCCTCAATTCCTGGTTTTTGTTACCATGGGAGTTGTTCAGCTCATTACAGTTTCCATGATTATATCCCCTCTTTGAGTCCCATCACATTCCAGCTCTTTTTTTACATACTCATTTACAACTTAAACTGAAGCATTACATGATTGCTCTTTCCAGTTAGTGTATCATATAGGATATTCTCAGTTTCCTTGCTTTTAAGTAATGATATTGTATCAGTCTTTATCTTCCTAGTGGATCCCCTTCTAGGAACTTGTCTTTGTGAAAAACCAAAGTCCCCGTCAATTTCTTCGTAAGTAAATTATCTTATTTTTGCTGTGTTTTAACTTTCTAAAAGGGGAAATAGAAGAAGGAGTCACATGGGGCGTGCTCATCCTCGTCGAAGGCTCAGATTGGGGTGTCTAAATGTGTGTGGATGTAACCAAGATGAGAAAAAAGGAGAGATAGGTAGTAAGTTTGAGGAAAGGAACCTGGATGTTTTGGCTCTGAGTGAAACGAAGCTCAAAGGTAAAAGGGATGAGTGGTTTGACAATGTTTTGGGAGTAAGTCAGGGGTTGGTGAGAGGACAAGAGCAAGGGAAGGAGTAGCACTACTCCTGAAACAGAAGTTGTGGGAGTATATGATGGAGTGTAAGAAAGTAAACTCTACATTGATATTGGTAAAACTGAAGGTGGATGGAGAGAGATGGGTGATTATTGGTGCATATGCACCTGGGCATGAGAAGAGAGATCATGAGAGGCAAGTGTTTTGGGAGCAGCTGAGTGAGTGTGTAAGTAGTTTTGATGCATGAGACTGGGTTATAGTGATGGGTGATTTGAATGCAAAGGTGAGAAATGTGGCAGTTGAGGGAATAATTGGTGTACATGGGGTAATCAGTGTTGTAAATGGAAATGGTGAAGAGCTTGTAGATTTGTGCTCTGAAAAAGGACTGGTGATTGGGAATACCTGGCTTAAAAAGAGAGATATACATAAAGTATATGTATGTAAGTAGGAGAGATGGCCACAGAGTGTTATTGGATTACGTGTTAATTGATAGGCATGTGAAAGAGAGACTTTTGGATGTTAATGTGCTGAGAGTTGCAACTGGAGGGATGTCTGATCATTATCTTGTGGAGGTGAAGTTGAAGATTTGTAGAGGTTTTCAAAAAAGAAGCGAGAATGTTGGGGTGAAGAGAGTGGTGAGAGTAAGTGAGCTAGGGAAGGAGACTTGTGTGAGGAAGTACCAGGAGAGACTGGGGTGAGAGTAAAGGATGTTAGGGGAGTGGGGGAGGAATGGGTTGTATTTAGGGAAGCAGTGATGGCTTGTGCAAAAGATGCTTGTGGCATGAGAAGCGTGGGAGGTGGGCAGATTAGAAAGGGTAGTAAGTGGTGGGATGAAGAAGTAAGATTATTAGTGAAAGAGAAGAGAGAGGCATTTGGATGATTTTTGCAAATGACTGGAAGATGTATAAAAGAAAGAGGCAGGAGGTCAAGAGAAAGGTGCAAGAGGTGAAAAAGAGGGCAAATGAGGGTTGGGGTGAGAGAGTATCATTCAATTTTAGGGAGAATAAGAAGATGTTTTGGAAGGAGGTAAATAAAGTGCATAAGACAAGAGAACAAATGGGAACATCAGTGAAGGGGGCTAATGGGGAGGTAATAACAAGTAGTAGTGATGTGAGGAGATGGATTGATTTTTTTGAAGGTTTGTTGAATGTGTTAGATGATAGAGTGGCAGATATAGGGTGTTTTGGTCAAAGTGGTGTGTGAAGTGAGAGGGTTAGGGAGAATGATTTGGTAAATGGAGAAGAGGTAGTAAAAGCTTTGTTGAAGATGAAAGCCAGCAAGGCAGTGGGTTTGGATGGTATTGCAGTGGAATTTATAAAAAAATGGGGGGACTGTGTTGTTGATTGGTTGGTAAGAATATTTAATGTATGCATGTATGTATGACTCAATAGTGAGGTGACTGAGGATTGGCAGAATGCATGCATAGTGCCATTGTACAAAGGCAAAGGGGATGAAGGTGAGTGCTCAAACTACAGAGGTATAAGTTTGTTGAGTATTCCTGGGAAACTATATGGGAGGGTATTGATTGAGAGGGTGAAAGCATGTACAGAGCATCAGATTGGGGAAGAGCAGTGTGGTTTCAGATGTGGTAGAGAATGTGTGGATCAGGTGTTTGCTGTAAAGAATGTATGTGAGAAACACTTAGAAAAGCAAATGGATTTGTATGTAGCATTTATGGATCTGGAGAAGGCATATGATAGAGTTGATAGAGATGCTCTGTGGAAGGTTTTAAGAATATATGGTGTTGGAGGCAAGTTGTTAGAAGCATTGAAAAGTTTTTATCGAGGATGTAAGGCATGTGTACAAGTAGGAAGAGAGGAAAGTGATTGGTTCTCAGTGAATGTCGGTTTGCGGCAGGGGTGTGTGATGTCTCCATGGTTGTTTAATTTATTTATGGATGGTGTTGTTAGGGAGGTGAATGGAAGAGGTTTAGAGAGAGGGGCAAACATGCAGTCTGTTGTGGATGATAGGTCTTGGGAAGTGAGTCAGTTGTTGTTCGCCGATGATACAGGGCTGGTGGCTGATTTGGGTAAGAAACTGCAGAAGCTGGTGACTTGAGTTTGGTAAAGTGTGTGAAAGAAGAAAGCTGAGAGTAAATGTGAATAAGAGCAAGGTTATTAGGTACAGTAGGTTTGAGGGACAAGTCAATTGGGAGGTAAGTTTGAATGAAGAATAACTGGAGGAAGTGAAGTGTTTTAGATATCTGGGAGTGGATTTGGCAGCGGATGGAACCATGGAAGTGGAAGTGAGTCACAGGGTGGGGGAGGGAGGCGAAAGTTGTGGGATTGTTGAAGATTATGTGGAAGGCGAGAACATTATCTTGGAAAGCAAAGGGTATGATTGAAGGAATAGTGGTTACAACAATGTTATATGGTTGCGAGGCGTGAGCTATAGATAGAGTTATGCAGAGGAGGGTGGATGTGTTGGAAATGAGATGTTTGAGGACAATATGTGGTGTGAGGTGGTTTGGTTGAGTAAGTAATGAAAGGGTAAGAGAGAAGTGTGGTAATAAAAAGATTGTGGTTGAGAGAGCAGAAGAGGATGTTTTGAAATGGTTTAGTCACATAGAGAGAATGAGTGAGGAAAGATTGACCAAAGAGGATATATGTGTCAGAGGTGGAGGGAACGAGAAGTGGGAGACCAAATTGGAGGTGGAAAGATGGAGTGGAAAAGATTTTAAGTGATTGGGGCCTGAAAATGCAGGAGGGTGAAAGGCATGTAAGGAATAGAGTGAATTGGAATGATTTGGTATACCTGGGTCGATGTGCTGGCAGTGGATTGAACCAGGGCATGTGAAGAGTCTGGGGTAACCCATGGAAAGTTTGGTGGGGCCTGGATGTGGAAAGGGAGCTGTGGTTTTGGTGCATTATACATGACAGCTAGAGACAGTGTGAACAAATGTGGCCTTTGTTGTCTTTTCCTAGTGCTACCTCGCGCACATGTGGGGGGAGGGGGTTTTCATTTTCGTGTGTGGCGGGGTGGCGACGGGAATGAATAAAGGGCAGACAGTATGAATTATGTATATGTGTATATATGTATATGTCTGTGTGTGTATATATAGTATACGTTGAGATGTATAGATATATATATATGCTGTGTGTGGACGTGTATGTATATACATGTGTATGTGGGTGGGTTGGGCCATTCTTTCTGCTGTGTCCTTGCGCTACCTCACTAATGGGGAGACAGTGACAAAGTATGATAAATAAATAAAGAAAAATGCAACATGAACTGGAAAGGAAAAAGTTTTTGTAATACACAAAATCCTATAATAGTTATCAATTTGTTGCAACTGAGAAACACATTAAACAAGAGTACAGCACTAAGTCTTACTACCATTAGTTTCTTGTGATACAGTTAACATTAATATAGGTGATGTTTTCTTTATTTTAGCAGATTTTAGTAAAATTGCCATTTATATTTGTGAGTTTTATTATAGATAATTTTATGAGTTTTTCAGTGCTGTTTAGTATAGTTGAAACTAAAATATGGAGTAAGACAATGATCTTAGCTTAGCCTGATAGTAGGGAGAGGTATAAGATCAGGGAAAATGCATTGGTTAAATAGTAGGGAAAAAATGTTTTTGCCATACGCTTATAAAGTGGGCAGGGCTTTAACGTGGAGGAAAATTGTGGGGTACAAACAGTGAAATAAGGTATAGCTTGGATCCTAACAAAACCTGACTTAGGGTACATATACCTAGTCTAGACCGTGCAGCCAAATGCAAGCCATGTTCACGAAACCTAGGCTGTGTCTGCCTAACCTCATAAGACAATGATTTTAATAATTCATTCCAAATCATCCTCCCACGTGATCCAGTTGAACTGAATAACTGTAAGAGGTTTCTTAGTATCATTAGTCATTAATTAGTGAAATTAAACAAGTAGTACCCAAATCTTTGCTTCGGTAATGGGGGTTGGCTATGATCACAGTGGATATCGAGTCAGTGAATTGAAATAATGAAATCACAGCGTATGTTATCCTTGAATAGGCTGCAGTCTCTGAAATCTTTCATTTATTTATTATTTTTATTTTACTTTGTCGCTGTCTCCCGCGTTAGCGAGGTAGCGCAAGGAAACAGATGAAAGAATGGCCCAACCCACCCACATACACATGTATGTACATACATGTCCACACACCCAAATATACATACCTATACATCTCAACATATACATATATTTACACACACAGACATATACATATATACACATGTACGTAATTCATACTGTCTTTATTCATTCCCATCACCACCCTGCCACACAAGAAATAATAACCCCCTCCCCCCGCATGTGCATGAGGTAGTGCTGGGAAAAGACAACAAAGGCCACATTCGTTCACACTCAGTCTCTAGCTGTCATGTATAATGCACCGAAATCACAGCTTCCTTTCCACAACTAGGCCCCACAGAACTTTCCATGGTTTACCCCAGACGATTCACATGCCTGGGTTCAATCCATTGACAGCATTTCGAAGTCTTTCATTTATTTATTTATTTATTTTGCTTTGTCGCTGTCTCCCACGTTAGCGAGGTAGCGCAAGGAAACAGACGAAAGAATGGCCCAACCCACCCACATACACATGTATATAAATACATGTCCACACACGCACAATATACATACCTATACATCTGAATATACACATATATATACACACACAGACATATACATAAATACACATGTACATAATTCATACTGTGTGCCTTTATTTGTTCCCATCGCCACCTCGCCACACATGGAATAACAACCCCCTCCCCCCTCATGTGTGCGAGGTAGCATTAGGAAAAACACCAAAGGCCCCATTTGTTCACACTCAGTCTCTAGCTGTCATGTAATAATGCACCGAAACCACAGCTCCCTTTCCACATCCAGGCCCCACACACTTTGCATGGTTTACCCCAGACGCTTCACATGCCCTGGTTCAGTCCACTGACAGCACGTCAACCCCGGTATACCACATCGTTCCAATTCACTCTGTTCCTTGCACGCCTTTCACCCTCCTGCATGTTCAGGCCCCGATCACTCAAAATCTTTTTTAATCCATCTTTCCTCCTCCAATTTGGTCTCCCACTTCTCCTTGTTCCCTCCACCTCCGACACATATATCCTCTTGGTCAATCTTTCCCCACTCATTCTCTCCATGTGACCAAACCATTTCAAAACACCCTCTTCTGCTCTCTCAACCACACTCTTTTTATTTCCACACATCTCTCTCACCCTTACATTACTTACTCGATCAAACCACCTCACACCACATATTGTCCTCAAACATCTCATTTCCAGCACATCCACCCTCCTGCGCACAAATCTATCCATAGCCCACGCCTCGCAACCATACAACATTGTTGGAACCACTATTCCTTTAAACACACCCATTTTTGCTTTCCGAGATAATGTTCTCGACTTCCAAACATTCTTCAAGGCTCCCAGAATTTTCGCCCCCTCCCCCACCCTATGATTCACTTCCGCTTCCATGGTTCCATCCGCTGCCAGATCCACTCCCAGATATCTAAAACACTTCACTTCCTCCAGCTTTTCTCCATTCAAACTTACCTCCCAATTGACTTGACCCTCAACCCTACTGTACGTAATAACCTTGCTCTTATTCACATTTACTCTTAACTTTCTTCTTTCACACACTTTACCAAACTCAGTCACCAGCTTCTGCAGTTTCTTACATGAATCAGCCACAAGCGCTGTATCATCAGCGAACAACAACTGACTCACTTCCCAAACTCTCTCATCCACAACAGACTGCATATTTGCCCCTCTTTCCAAAACTCTTGCATTCACCTCCCTAACAACCCCATCTATAAACAAATTAAACAACCATGGAGACATCACACACCCCTGCCGCAAACCTACATTCACTGAGAACCAATCACTTTCCTCTCTTCCTACACGTACACATGCCTTACATCCTCTATAAAAACTTTTCACTGCTTCTAACAACTTGCCTCCCACACCATATATTCTTAAAACCTTCCACAGAGCATCTCTATCAACTCTATCATATGCCTTCTCCAGATCCATAAATGCTACATACAAATCCATTTGTTTTTCTAAGTATTTCTCGCATACATTCTTCAAAGCAAACACCTGATCCACACATCCTCTACCACTTCTGAAACCACGCTGCTCTTCCCCAATCTGATGCTCTGTACATGCCTTCACCCTCTCAATCAATACCCTCCCATATAATTTACCAGGAATACTCAACAAACTTATACCTCTGTAATTTGAGCCCTCACTCTTATCCCCTTTGCCTTTGTACAATGGCACTATGCAAGCATTCCGCCAGTCCTCAGGCACCTCACCATGAATCATACATACATTAAATAACCTTACCAACCAGTCAACAATACAGTCACCCCTTTTTTTAATAAATTCCACTGCAATACCATCCAAACCTGCTGCTTTGCCGGCTTTCATCCTCTGCAAAGCTTTTACTACCTCTTCTCTATTTACCAAATCATTTTCCCTAACCCTATCACTTTGCACACCACCTCGACCAAGACACCCCACATCTGCCACTCTATCATCAAACACATTCAACAAACCTTCAAAATACTCACTCCATCTCCTTCTCACATCACCACTACTTGTTATCACCTCCCCATTAGCCCCCTTCACTGAAGTTCCCATTTGCTCCCTTGTCTTACGCACTTTATTTACCTCCTTCCAAAACATCTTTTTATTCTCCCTGAAATTTAATGATACTCCCTCACCCCAACTCTTATTTGCCCTCTTTTTCACCTCTTGCACCTTTCTCTTGACCTCCTGCCTCTTTCTTTTATACCTCTCCCACTCATTTGCATTTTTTCCCTGCAAAAACATTCAAATGCTTCTCTCTTCTCTTTCACTAATAATCTTACTTCTTCATCCCACCACTCACTACCTTTTCTAATCAACCCACCTCCCACGCTTCTCATGCCACAAGCATCTTTTGCGCAAGCCATCACTGCTTCCCTAAATACATCCCATTCCTCCCCCACTCCCCTTACCTCCTTTGTTCTCACCTTTTTCCATTCTGTACTCAGTCTCTCCTGGTACTTCCTCACACAAGTCTCCTTCCCAAGCTCACTTACTCTCACCACTCTCTTCACCCCAACATTCTCTCTTCTTTTCTGAAAACCCCCACAAATCTTCACCTTCGCTTCCACAAGATAATGATCAGACATCCCTCCAGTTGCACCTCTCAGCACATTAACATCCAAAAGTCTCTCTTTCGTGCATCTATCAATTAACACGTAATCCAATAACGCTCTCTGGCCATCTCTCCTACTTACATACGTATACTTATGTATATCTCGCTTTTTAAACCAGGTATTCCCAATCACCAGTCCTTTTTCAGCACATAAATCTACAAGCTCTTCACCATTTCCATTTACAACACTGAACACTCCATGTATACCAATTATTCCCTTAACTGCCACATTACTCACCTTTGCATTCAAATCACCCATCACTATAACCCGGTCTTGTGCATCAAAACCACTAACACACTCATTCAGCTGCTCCCAAAACACTTGCCTCTCATGATCTTTCTTCTCATGCCCAGGTGCATATGCACCAATAATCACCCATCTCTCTCCATCAACTTTCAGTTTTACCCATATCAATCTAGAATTTACTTTCTTACACTCTATCACATACTCCCACAACTCCTGATTCAGGAGTAGTGCTACTCCCTTGCTCTTGTCCTCTCACTAACCCCTGACTTTACTCCCAAGACATTCCCAAACCACTCTTCCCCGTTACCCTTTAGCTTCGTTTCACTCAGAGCCAAAACATCCAGGTTCCTTTCCTCAAACATACTACCTATCTCTCCTTTTTTCTCATCTTGGTTACATCCACACACATTTAGACACCCCAATCTGAGCCTTCGAGGAGGATGAGCACTCCTCGCGTGACTCCTTCTTCTGTTTCCCCTTTTAGAAGGTTAAAATACAAGGATATTTACATTTTGCATGATGATTCCCGTTGCCCCAACTTTAAGCTGTTATCTGTAACTTTTTCTAAGAAACGAAAAAGGACTATGTGTTTTTTTGAAATATGAGGATACATTTGACAAACAATTTTCCAAAATGCTGAAACACTAAGTAAAACTAAAGTGTTGCAAAAATTTTATGGATGTTGTGAAGTTAAATCATTGACTCCATCTTGCCTGGTTGCCATTGGTTTTATAATGAAACAGTGAATTGTCAGTCATCAGCACTTCCAAACTTTCATTATCCTCATATTTAAATGTCTTTAACTTCATACTTTATCTAAAACCATATTATTTTATGGACAGAACACATACCTTTCCTTATTCTTGGGAAAACCTGAAAAGCAAGTTCTGTGTTATTTGGCTTTCACCTTTCACAGAGGGCACATGGGTGTGATCTTCCTCTCACTGTCACATTTATGTTAACTGAATTTCATTTTTATGGTTCTGTTGACATAAACAAAGAAGAAATGGCATTGCCATGTATCGAACCAACCCAGCTGTTTAAGAGCCAGTGATTACAGGGTTTTGTTTAGCTTTTCGATGTCTTACATAGTCTATGTCTTCAGCAATATTTCAAGTAATTTTCCATGTGTATCTGCTTTCATCTTCGGGACATATGGACATATTTCATCTAGACCATGAGCCTTAGACAGGTCAAACTTTTCATGGATATTTCACTGCTTTGCAACACATTCTCCCCATTGCATCTTACTAGTAAAACTTTTTTGAACTTATTCACAGTCTTGGGATATCCTTACAAGATCCTCTGTAACTCTCTCATACTCTACTAGCCTGATTAGCTGTTCTTTTGACACTCTTGAATTTATGAAAAAGTTTTGGATCCCCTCCCTTGTCCAAATTCTTCATTTGTCCTTTTTTATACAGCTATACATTTATTTTGGGCATTATTGCATGACAGCTAGAGACTGAGTGTAAACGAATGGGGCCTTTGTTGTCTTTTCCTAGCGCTATCTCGGACACATGAGGGGGGAGGGGGATGGTATTCCATGTGTGGTGAGATGGCGATGGGAATGAATAAAGGCAGACAGTGTGAATTGTGTGCATGGGTATATATGTATGTGTCTGTGTGTGTATATATATGTGTACATTGAGATGTATAGGTATGTATATTTGCGTGTGTGGACGTGTATGTATATACATGTGTATGGGGGTGGGTTGGGCCATTTCTTTCGTCTGTTTCCTTGCGCTACCTCGCAAACGCGGGAGACAGCGACAAAGCAAAATAAATAAATAAATAAATATTTATTTCTTGTGTTAGCTGAAACATCACGGGCAACTGAACTCCTAATTGAGGCCATCTTATTGACTTTTCATATATGTTTACCTTAAACTGAGCTAGGTACCCATTTTATTGACCAACTGCTATGGGTGAATAAATAGCTAGGTTGAATGTGGACCGACTGCTGCAACAGGATTTGAATCTGTGTGCTTGACTCAGAACGACTTGTGCTTTCATGCTGACTGTCTGCAGTGCTGCCTATACTTTTGTTACAGCACATTGCAAATCTCCTTTGCTCTTTGACATATTTCATAGAACCACTCCTTGCTTCTCAACATACCCTCTGTATATTCTCCTTTTGCATCATTTTAACCTTCACAAGACCCTCCACCACAGTTCCTCAATTCCTGGTTTTTGTTACCATGGGAGTTGTTCAGCTCATTACAGTTTCCATGATTATATCCCCTCTTTGAGTCCCATCACATTCCAGCTCTTTTTTTACATACTCATTTACAACTTAAACTGAAGCATTACATGATTGCTCTTTCCAGTTAGTGTATCATATAGGATATTCTCAGTTTCCTTGCTTTTAAGTAATGATATTGTATCAGTCTTTATCTTCCTAGTGGATCCCCTTCTAGGAACTTGTCTTTGTGAAAAACCAAAGTCCCCTGTCAATTTCTTCGTAAGTAAATTATCTTATTTTTGCTGTGTTTTAACTTTCTTAAAGGGGAAATAGAAGAAGGAGTCACATGGGGCGTGCTCATCCTCGTCGAAGGCTCAGATTGGGGTGTCTAAATGTGTGTGGATGTAACCAAGATGAGAAAAAAGGAGAGATAGGTAGTAAGTTTGAGGAAAGGAACCTGGATGTTTTGGCTCTGAGTGAAACGAAGCTCAAAGGTAAAAGGGATGAGTGGTTTGACAATGTTTTGGGAGTAAGTCAGGGGTTGGTGAGAGGACAAGAGCAAGGGAAGGAGTAGCACTACTCCTGAAACAGAAGTTGTGGGAGTATATGATGGAGTGTAAGAAAGTAAACTCTACATTGATATTGGTAAAACTGAAGGTGGATGGAGAGAGATGGGTGATTATTGGTGCATATGCACCTGGGCATGAGAAGAGAGATCATGAGAGGCAAGTGTTTTGGGAGCAGCTGAGTGAGTGTGTAAGTAGTTTTGATGCATGAGACTGGGTTATAGTGATGGGTGATTTGAATGCAAAGGTGAGAAATGTGGCAGTTGAGGGAATAATTGGTGTACATGGGGTAATCAGTGTTGTAAATGGAAATGGTGAAGAGCTTGTAGATTTGTGCTCTGAAAAAGGACTGGTGATTGGGAATACCTGGCTTAAAAAGAGAGATATACATAAAGTATATGTATGTAAGTAGGAGAGATGGCCACAGAGTGTTATTGGATTACGTGTTAATTGATAGGCATGTGAAAGAGAGACTTTTGGATGTTAATGTGCTGAGAGTTGCAACTGGAGGGATGTCTGATCATTATCTTGTGGAGGTGAAGTTGAAGATTTGTAGAGGTTTTCAGAAAAGAAGTGAGAATGTTGGGGTGAAGAGAGTGGTGAGAGTAAGTGAGCTAGGGAAGGAGACTTGTGTGAGGAAGTACCAGGAGAGACTGGGGTGAGAGTAAAGGATGTTAGGGGAGTGGGGGAGGAATGGGTTGTATTTAGGGAAGCAGTGATGGCTTGTGCAAAAGATGCTTGTGGCATGAGAAGCGTGGGAGGTGGGCAGATTAGAAAGGGTAGTAAGTGGTGGGATGAAGAAGTAAGATTATTAGTGAAAGAGAAGAGAGAGGCATTTGGATGATTTTTGCAAATGACTGGAAGATGTATAAAAGAAAGAGGCAGGAGGTCAAGAGAAAGGTGCAAGAGGTGAAAAAGAGGGCAAATGAGGGTTGGGGTGAGAGAGTATCATTCAATTTTAGGGAGAATAAGAAGATGTTTTGGAAGGAGGTAAATAAAGTGCATAAGACAAGAGAACAAATGGGAACATCAGTGAAGGGGGCTAATGGGGAGGTAATAACAAGTAGTAGTGATGTGAGGAGATGGATTGATTTTTTTGAAGGTTTGTTGAATGTGTTAGATGATAGAGTGGCAGATATAGGGTGTTTTGGTCAAAGTGGTGTGTGAAGTGAGAGGGTTAGGGAGAATGATTTGGTAAATGGAGAAGAGGTAGTAAAAGCTTTGTTGAAGATGAAAGCCAGCAAGGCAGTGGGTTTGGATGGTATTGCAGTGGAATTTATAAAAAAATGGGGGGACTGTGTTGTTGATTGGTTGGTAAGAATATTTAATGTATGCATGTATGTATGACTCAATAGTGAGGTGACTGAGGATTGGCAGAATGCATGCATAGTGCCATTGTACAAAGGCAAAGGGGATGAAGGTGAGTGCTCAAACTACAGAGGTATAAGTTTGTTGAGTATTCCTGGGAAACTATATGGGAGGGTATTGATTGAGAGGGTGAAAGCATGTACAGAGCATCAGATTGGGGAAGAGCAGTGTGGTTTCAGATGTGGTAGAGAATGTGTGGATCAGGTGTTTGCTGTAAAGAATGTATGTGAGAAACACTTAGAAAAGCAAATGGATTTGTATGTAGCATTTATGGATCTGGAGAAGGCATATGATAGAGTTGATAGAGATGCTCTGTGGAAGGTTTTAAGAATATATGGTGTTGGAGGCAAGTTGTTAGAAGCATTGAAAAGTTTTTATCGAGGATGTAAGGCATGTGTACAAGTAGGAAGAGAGGAAAGTGATTGGTTCTCAGT